>NC_086319.1:328572546-328797546 GCF_036172605.1 Pelobates fuscus
ATGACCTCTGTTTGTACCAGTGAAAAAGGAAAAAAAAATGGAGCTTGTGATATCTTACCAGAACAGTGAAATGTTTGGAGACTGTAAGAGTTGAAAATAGAGTAAAAAAAGAAAATAGGACAGCACCCATGTAGAAAGGTATACGAACCTTTAGCTACTATGGATGGCTGAAACAGAACAAGTGAGCATGTTGACTTATAGGGAGCAAAGATCCATCAAGTGATTGCCATTTTCAGTGAAAAAACAAGAATCATACTAAAGATGTTTGGTCCGTTCTGAGCACTGATGTAGTGGAAACTACACACTTACTAACTGTAGTCACGGACACAGAGTCCTTCCCTTGCACATCACAGTAAGTAATGTCTACTAGAAGATGCAAATCATACAGTATTTGGCAAACAACAGCAAAAGGAGTGAGCATTAGGAAGCTCTGGGGTAAACAATATAAAGCCTCTTCTACAAAGAAAAGAAAATAAGCAAACCCACCCACCAAGAGCATCTGAGATTTTCCAAGCACCTTAATATAGACCACATAGAATAGGGTTACTTACCAGAGCATTGATGTCAGGAATAGAATTACAGTCTTTGAATTTTGAGATTTCCTGGTCAAGAGTGTCTAGTAATACCACCTGATTTTGCCTGTGACGAAAATAGAGTTAGATTTTGTTTTTGCATTGCAATAAAATACTCTCTAGTTGCTTATAATAACTTCTTAACTTACTGCAAACAGTGACAACAATAAGTATATAAATAAAAAGGAAACAAACGGGAGCAACTTGGGTTCTTTAATTCAATACTTTCAAACCGAAGGGAAAAAAAAATTAAGATTCATAAATCATCACCATAATTAACTTGCAATATATAACATAGCTCAGGAATTCATTCCTGAACTAATCCCCAAAACAAACAGAACTAAAGACTGGGTTAGCTGCAGATTAATAGGTCTAAGAAGAATTCTTAAATTTAGTGAGGATCCACAGGACACGGTTATAACCGGGGGGAACAATGCAAACGCCATAATCATGCACAAATATGCAAGGCCCTGGGGTCCCACTAGTAATCCCATAAAACAATGATTTTTTAAGTCGACATTTCATGATATTTCACAAATTTCAACCAGTTCCATCAAGTAATTTTGCCATGGAAGCTGCGTTACAATTATTATTTGTAAATCATAAGATCCCTGCCTGTGAATTAATAAAGGTAACAGTTTGCGTTCATTTTACATACGTAAGTTCTTGCAAGGCAAGCTTAGAACTCTGGAGATTAGGCAAGTAGTGGGAAATTAGCCCGTCACTTAGTTGGTCAATTGCACTTGTATTAACAGGTAGCAGATCTTCTGGCAGTCCTTCATCACTCACATCATTACTGGAATCTGTGAAAACATATGGAATTAGAAAAAAAAAAAACTGATTCTGACCAATTATTGATTGCACATTGCTAGATAATGACATTGTTCAGCTTTTAAAATGTCAAGTCTCCAGAACCATTATACGAAACAAACGGATAAATCACACGCACAAGATCACCTCTTTGAAATTTAATATATAGATCAACCTGATCTAAAAGCAAACATGATTCATCAAACCAGGCAGCCTTCTTCCATTGCTCCATGGTCCAGCTCTGACACTCATGTCCCCATTGACTGAGTGTTCGGCGGCGGATAGGGATCATTATGAGCACTCAGAATTGTCTGTGGCTATGCAGTCCCATAGGCAGGAAAACGTGATGCTGGGGGCAGAGGGAGCAGAAATCCTCCTCCTGTTCTTGCTCTGCTCCATCGCACGCCCTGCTGTAATGCCGGGAACTGGGTTATGATGTCACTCTGGCTCCCTCATCACTGAACAAATAATGCTATTATTCAAGGTAGTATTTATCAAAAGGGTATGTTCAGTAAACATAAAATAGTGGTCAATCAACAAGTAAATGACAAAATTGTCAAAATAGCTGAGATTAAAGAAAATGGAAGACTGTTACTTTTCCACTCTGCCTTTTTGAGTTTATATGTGCAACACAGCGATCAATGAAAGCTAAATCACGGTTTATTTTGAATGAATGAATGAACCACATTTTATCCCAATCAATAATTCTTCAAGGAGCTACATATCTACCCAAACCCCAATCCAAAACTCTTTTTAACTTATAAATCATGATGGGGGTTGGTAGTTAGTTCTACTAGTAGTCTATTTTTAAACATCTCCCAGAATGTTTTTGCAGCCAATAAGAAATTAAGTCATGGCTGCTTCGCTTCAGGGTAACTGAACATTATTGTAAATTGAGACTACAGAAGCTTAGGGACCATTTCAAGTGGGTTTCTAAACAGTTTGGCACTTACTGGAGTCCCCTGGGCGCCCATGGTCAGGCCTTTGTCTCTGATATAGCCAAGGCTGAAGATCCTATTTCACTTTAGAAATATTAAAGGAATACTAACATGTTCCTCTGCATCTCCTCCCCACCCACCGTGATTTACAGGGTTAAATATTTAACCCTTTATTTACTTAATGGATTCCAGCACCAGTGTCCCTCGGTGGTGGGTTCTGCTCCGCCTCCTCTTACGTCAGCCAATTAGAGGGGGTGACCTAGTGCGCATGATTAGGCCTCCCCGATGGAGAGCATTGCCCCAATGCTTTCGTATGGGGTTTTCCCTTGATGCTGGATGTCCCTATGCAGAGTGTGAGGACGTCCAGCGTTATTTCACAGAATCAAACTCTGTTGAACTCCAATGGCTCTAGTAGATGTCTAAGAGGGAAAGGGACATGGCAACCAGACCACTTCAATGAGGTAACATATTCTGTTTGCCTATAATGTCCCTCTAATGTTGTTCCTTTCATCTTCAGCTGATGCTCTAAGTCAACGAAACTCTTTCAAAACACAGATTGAATGGAAACTTCTGCATTAACGATATGTGAAATGTGATGTGAATGCTGGATTGACGACACCTGGGGACACCTGCTGGATTGAGGACCCCAACTAAGGGGGTCTAGATTAAATGTAGAGCACAAAAATATCAATGAGGCTGTAATAAGGATTCCTTCCTCTTGATTTGCACAGGTGAATTATATTAACCTTTACGCATATTTTATGATAGATACAAGGATTTGGGAAAATGCTAAGTTTTTTAGAATCTTGTAGTCCAGTGAATACAATCCTAGTGACTATTTGTAATGTGTGTCTTTAAAATACATTATGCCGAGCAAACAAACAAACAAAAAAATATCTTTTATTCATTTTATATAATGAATTGAACACAAACAGCAGATTTATATCTGCCCAACAGCACATACAAATATGGCCATTGTAGTCCCTGCCGTATATAGCCAAGGAAACTAAGCATTTCTCAGATAGTCAGAACCAGGACTCTCACCCTGTACAGTCTTTCTTCAATTGCCGTACAGAGGGAGTTATATACCTTCGTTTTTTTTTTTTTTTATTCATTCTTTATTTTTGCGAGTATTGGCAAACAATATAACAGATTTTGTGATCAGCAGGTAAAACATTTTTACAGTACATGGATACTTTCGCCACCTAGCTTAGTCTACTCAATTTAAATTTTAAGTATAGGCGGGTTTACCCAGGTTTCCCTGTTGGTGGTCCTCGAGCTTGTGACTGTGTGGGGCGGTAAACTTGGGCCGTATGTGCCTTGTGGCCAGTGTAAAGTACACCCTGATACCTATGCAAGAGTGAGGCACGTAGTTATGGTATTATTGGGTATGGGAGCCCTCGAAGCCGGGTGTGAGTTCCCGTTATGTTGTGCTGTAACTGAAGGCGGGGGTTATGCTCTGGGCACCCGGAGGGCTGCTATTTCTGCGCTGGCGTGTCGCTTGGTGGCGCTTTGGTACTGAGCTAGGTCTAAGGCTTACGGAGCCGGCAACATAACAGATATAAAATATAGAAACATATATAAACATGGTCAACTTTTGTTCCCTTTTAAATAAAAAAAAAAAAAAAGGAAAAAGGCAACAGTTTTAGGATTTTGTGAGGGGTAGCGTGCATATGGTAGTGCACAGGCAAAACTCAGTCCCAAAGTTCAGGGTGGCACTGCCGCTGTCATGGGTGCTCCTCCTCTTGGCACGAATGGGGTGACGTCTGCTACATTCCAGGCTGGGTGGGCTATAATCTGTGGCTGTGCTGTCGGTAGGCCGAGGGCTTGCAGGAAGGTTGAGGCTTCAGCAGGGTGCGAGATAGTGTGTGTTTTCCCTGCCTTATTGGCAAGTAGCCTGCGGGGGCCCCACTTGTAGGTAATGGATTTCTCCTGAAGCACTTGGGTTATGGGCTTGAGAGAGCGCCGCCAGGACAGGGTATATCTGGAAAAGTCTCGATAGAATGCCAGCTGATCACCCTCAAAGGGCACAGTGGGAGTACCCCTTACTGCCCCCATAATAATGCCACGGTCAGCGTCTCGTACCAGTTTGAGACGAACTTCCTTAGGCGTCTCCTGGGTTGCAGTAGCCGTTTTATTAAGTCTGTAGCAGGAGTCCACGACTATCTGTTTGGAGTGCTTAGGCATTAGAAGGGTGGCAAGGAGCCTCCTGCAGTAGTGGGGGAGTTCTGTGTCTGTTATAGTATCTGGAATGCCTTTTATTCGTAGGTTGCGTGCCCTGGCTTTGTCCTCCAAGTTAGCTAGTTGGGCTTGGTGATCGCGCATTGTTTCTGCAGCGCTCCTATGGCGGTATCTGTGGCTGTCTGAGCGAGCTTGTGGCCTGCCATACCTTCCTCCATTTTGTGCATGCGGGTATTGAGCGTGGATACCTCCTCCCGTATTGGCGCCAAGTCTGCCTTGAACATGGCTTGAATCTCTGCTACCAGGGCTTTAATATCCCCAAGCGCTGTGGTCCCCAGTGGCTCCATTCTTCGCCTCGGTGGAGGGGAGAGGTCGGCTGTGCTGCTATCCTAGTCCGAAGACAGATGCGTGTAAGCCTCTGCGGGCGCCATCTTGGTGTGTGTCGGCCTCGCTGCAGTCCGCATGTAAGTGCCGATATCTTGAGAACCCGAGCCCGGGTCCGGACGCAGCTTCTTGTATTTTTCCCCCATACCGTCGGGGTTCAGGCAGCTTCCAGTGGAGGTCTGGTTGTGAGGTATTCTCGGGTTTTGCCGACCTTTTCCCGGGCTGAGTAGCGGAGCAGCTCCGAGACGCCTCCAGCTCGTTTGGGCGCCGGCTCCCCCCCCCCCCCCAGTTATATACCTTCTAACATGCTCCTGCGGAATTAAATATATCGGAAAGACATTCCGTTCTTTTAAATCCGTATTAGAGAGCATGTGAACTGTGTTAGAAGGAAATTGGAACCCCAATTTCACGGCATCTTAAGACTCATCATGCCAATTCGTCCAGTAAGATACGCTTTATGGGCATAGAACTCATAACTCAAACCCAACGAAAAGGGGACTGGCACCGTAAACTACGACAAAGAGAATCCTACTGGATCTATAAACTTAAAACACTCACCACAGGGACTAAATGAAGGATTCTCCTTCTGGTCATTCCTATAGATGTTTAGGTACTTTCCATCAACAGAATTTAAAATCTACTCTACTCGATCTTAGATGTTGTCTGTAAATATGTCTACATGTAAATTAATCATTAAAGCTTTTATTTTTTATTAACTAGCCCGCATAGACAACACCGGTTATTACTTAAATTAACACTGTGGCTGACCATGCATGTCACTACCTACAATTATCCAGTATTCACATTCAGACCCATACCTTAAATGGCTAATATCATATTTATAACTTGTGAGCTTGCTCACACTCATGCTCATAACAAGCACTCCGACACTGGATTGGATTTTTCCTTTTTCTTTTGGCCCACTATATATTTAGTTTAGAATCCAGTAATATGGATGCTTGTGCTAGCATATACTCTTATGTGGACATGTATACTTGACACATAAGTTCTAATATTTATACACATTCTTATATATGGAGATTTTTATATCTAGTTATAATATGATATTTTGTTGCCACTTAAGGGCCACCCTAGTGATATCTTAAGCATTTTTCCCTTTTTGGACCCCCCTTCCGTAACGCAACCTCTATTAAATATACAACAATGGATATTCGATATGATAGGGTGAGGGGTACGTCCCAATACCCTGTCTGACCCTTCTAATCATCAAATGGTATTTGCTGTATGTTTTGTAATTGAACACAAAAATCAGATTGTATAAATCATAATTCCTCTTCCTTTGTTCTTCAGGCTGAGAAGTGGATAAGGTCATCTCTTAGAAATGTAATAGGTGTTACATCTCCCTAAATAAATACCCATTACTGTGAACCTAACCCTTTTTCTTTTTACCGCACCAGCATATACCCAACACACATCACATTCCTCTGCCTTTAATTAAAATAATAAACAAAAACCTCACCAGCAATTTACTATGTTTACTCTCTAAACATATCACATTCCTGCCCACTCCCTCCAAACCCAACTTACTGCCCAAAATCAACACAAGACATCTATATAAGTTAACTTTACATTTATTAAAACATATTTTACATCCGCAAACAGAGAGAGGAGTCACTTAGGAGGCAGGATTTATCTTGAATATTATTACAAATTTGGCCAGAAAACAAGATGCTCAATACCACCAGACTCAGGAAGAGCCATTCTTGCAACACTCAGGAAATGAAAAAAACACTCTTGGAGGAACCATCTGGGGAACCAGGGCTTGAAGGACTTCCCTTCCCTCTATCTAGAGATTAAGAGGCAAATAACCAGGGTTATTCATTAAAGTGAGACATCAAAGTGAATTAGAAGTGAATTTCAAATTTAAAGGAACACTATAGGCACCCAGACCACTTCAGCTCAATGAAGTGGTCTGGGTGCCAGGTCCCTCTAGTTTTAACCCTGCAGCTGAAAAAACATAGCAGTTTCAGAGAAACTGCTATGTTTACATTAGGGTTAATCCAGCCTCTAGTGGCTGTCTCACTGACAGACGCTAGAGGCGCTTCCGCGATTCTCACTGTGAAAATCATAGTGAGAAGACGCTGACATCCATAGGAAAGCATTGAGTAGTGCTTTCCTATGGACGTTATTAATGCGCGTGCGCGGCTCTGGCCGCGCATGCGTATTCGGCTCCACTTGGGAGCCAACGTCGAGGAGCCAACGGGGGAGGAGAGGTCACCAGCGCCGAGGGAGGATTTTAACCCCTTCAGCCCAGCAAGAGGGTGTCCATGAGGGTGTGGGACACCTAAGGACTACTTAGTGCCAGGAAAACAAGTTTGTTTTCCTGGCACTATAGTGGTCCTTTAAGGTCAAAGTATACAAATTAGAAGCATAGGTGACTTAAAGGAACACTGTAGGCACCCAGACAACTTCAGCTCATTGAAGTGCTCTGGGTGCAAACTCCCATCACCCTTAACCCCGAGCATGTAATTATTGCAGTTTTTATAAACTGCAATAATTACCTGAGAGGGTTAACTCCTCTTCTAGTGGCGGTCTACCAGACAGCCACAAGAGGGACTTCCGGGTGGATAGGCGACTTTTGGTCGCCTAAACGAGCTGGACGTTCTCACGCTACGCATGAGGTCTTCTGTCAGATCTTTCCCCATAGGAAAGCACTGAATAATTATTTCCTGTGGGGAAATCCTAATGAGAGTGTGGATGACGTTGGCGTGAACAGAGCTTAGCCAGCGCCGAGGTACATCTGCCCTGTTCCCAGGTAAGTGATAGGAGTTATTAACCCCTGCACCACGGGGGTAGGGGCCTTGACAAAGGGGGGAGCTATAGTGCCAGTTAGTTTTCCTGGCCCTAAAGTTTCCCTTCAAAGAATGTTTGAAATATGGCTATTATTTCCTCAACGTTTGAAATTCACTTTGAATAACCACTTTAGTGAATAACCCTGATAGGGATTTTTTTTTTTTTTTTATTCTTTATTTTTGTTGTGCATAAAGATATAACAAAGCGTATGTGGTACCCCAACGGCATTCCACAAATTTTTCAATGACAGGTATAACAATGGTACATGGTAGCAGTTGCACAATTTTATATGTTTTGTTATTAAAATCTTTTGTTTTGTTGTGCAATAAATCATCACAAACTGACATGTTGAAAACTTACTCTTTACATTACTCAGCATCGCACAGGGACAGCCCTGTAGAAGCGCATGACGTGCGTTCATTGAAACAGAGTTTTTAACAACAATTGTAAAATGAACCTAGGTATCACTAATACTTATTTAACATTCTAGATAAGACATACAGTATTCCATCTCTTACTTCGAATGCAGGGTTCGCTGTACCTTGCGAAGCGTCGGCACCACTCCCTATAGGAGAGGTTCGTGGTGGCCAACAGGAGAAAAAAAAGTGAATGGACAGAACAGAGTAAGAAAGTATAGAGAAGAGGCAAGATGGGGCTTTGGAAGCACGAGGAAGGAAGCCGCGGGGGAGTGAGGGGGAGGAGGGGGGAATGCGAGCGCCCCGGCCGATCCTCAGGACTGCGGAAGCCCCGCCGCGCATCCTAGGCGCCCAGCGGGCTTCCATCCCATGGCTCCCATAGTCTACTGAACGCTCCCGAGGACCCCCTTATCCTGGCCATCAAGGTAAGTTTGTGAATCAGTTTTTGCTCCCTTCTGGTCCAGCCGTCTATAGTTCTATTTAGGAGATACACCCACGGGTCCAAGTCTGGGGCTCTGGAAAAAAACGGTGTCAGAAGATCCTGTATGGCCCTCCAGAATCCAGTGATTCTTGGGCACCTCCACCACATATGCAGGTAAGTCCCCCTCTCCCCGCACCCCCTCCAGCAGTCGTCCGTGGTGGTTTTGCGCATCTTAAATAATTTGACTGGGGTTGTATACCAACGGAACATTGTTTTAAGAGATTGTTCCTGTAAGGTTACACATACCGAGGTTGTTCTGCTTGCCTCCCAGATTTCCTGCCACTCTACCCCTTCAAGTTCTTCAGCCTGATAGGGAATTTATGAGTTATTTAAATTGATAGACAGACAAAGGGCAGTTAGACTGGAAGAAAAACAGGCAGGAAATAATAGAAATAGGTAGGTGGAAGACAGACAAAAGGATACACAGACCCTTACAGACCATAGGCACTTTTGCTTTCCCTTTTGCCATTGCAATCTTTCCAACGTGGCACATTCAAAGCTTAAAATGTTGATAATCCTCTCTGAAGAAAGTCCCATATTTTAACTTGGGTATACAAGTAGATGTGGAGAATATAATGCTCCCCCTGCTAGAACCCCCATTGCTCCAGATCAAACTGAGCGTAGGCAAACTTCAAATCTTCAGACACATAGATCTCTATGCCTTAGACATGGTAAGGGACCTATGGATGGTGAAGCTCTGTCCGAACCTCGGATACAACTAGGAGCAAACAGAATGCTCAATCTGGTATAGCAACATTTACATTCATGACATCATCTATTATGACGTCACTAAGGATCACTGGATCACTATTGCATCTGAGGTGGAGGGGATTGCAATAAAAACATAAAATGCTAATATCCATCTGAAGGTAAACGTTACAGTGTCCATTGCTTTCTCATCTATTCTCCTCTTTAGAGATAGATATCTATGACTGTATCCACTTTTATTCCAATCCAAGTATTAGCTCCTGATCCCGTATCCTCTTTCTTTCTATACCTATTCCGCACTCATTCCCAGTTTCCGCTGAGGATACAATTCATATTACTATTTATAAAAAGGTTCGGTATACAGAAAACAGTGGTCAAGCAACAAGTAAATTGAACGACAAAGACCCAAAGAGCTAGTATTGAAATAAAAATCAAACCCAGTTATATTTCCACTATGCTTTATTGCGTTAAAATGTGCAAAAAAAAAAAAAAAAATTTACATGGAAGGCTGCCTCCAGTGCTATATCTGCAGGTCTACCAGCATCATGCGGATTCTGAAATATTTTCAGGAACTGCAAAATGCCGCTGGCCAGGGGAGCCGGTGATTGGCTAAAGCGGTCAGCTGAAGCTCTAAACCATTCAGTAGATCCCCATTCATAAAAAAGGTTTGACGTGACATTGTATAAAGGGTGTGAAACATCCCCACAACTATAAGTCAAATTCTTAGAATGCATCAGTAGAGTTCCTTGGTACCTCTCCAATATTGTTGTAGGTTTAATATATTTACCTACTCATCAAAAGAACTTAGTCAATACGAGGATCAACAACATAAAAAGAGCCAGTGATGCAGAAAGACATGTTACCGCTCCTCCACCCCAGAACACAAGAGAATGGTTCTTAGTGAAAAATACACCATTAAATACGAGAGCAGAAAGTTGATTACCTTAATCAGTTACTTGGGATTAATTTCAAGAGTGCATAACTCCACTAAAGGATCTCATATGACAGCTTCAAAGCACAAAGCACTCCATTGTTACTAGTCACGCTCATATTTTCAAGTGTTTAATGAATGCCCAAATGTAACTCCTGACACAGGTAATAAACGTCAAAATACTATGAGAAAGTGTGCAGTTTAACAGTATCTCCCAACGTCAGGCAACTCCTGTAGTGTCATGAGTAAGGATTAGTGGAGTATTCAAAAACACTCAAAGCACAATAACCACTACAGCTTGCAGTGTGACACTTGGCTTGGGAGAATGCTATGTACAGTGCCATTCACAGGGGTATGAGTAAACAGATAGCAGCTGAACTGCCACATCTGATAAATCAAACTGTACCTGGGGGCTGAAGTACATATCCATAAAATCCTGCTTACCAGATATGATAATAACCCATAAATCAGAAGAAGAGACTCCTAACTGGCAGAACCTCTTCTTGGTCTGAGGGGTGGCTGTATGTAGCTGTAGTTTTTACCTGTGCAAGTTCAGAAGCTTAGAAGTAACACTCTGGTCACCAAAACAAAATTAAGTTGTTATGGTCCCAGGAGGTCCCTGGCACTAGCTCACCATTAGGGGTTAAACGGTTTTTAATTCTGTGTTCCAGCACCGGATCTCTGTTCCATTATGTCCTTCCGCTGCTGAAATTCTGGAAACTATAAGGTTCAGGCAGCATTGAGCAGGCAAGAGCACCGTTTAAAAGTCATTTTTATAAATGGGGAGCCACTGACTGGTTGAGAGCCTCAGCCTCATACTGCCAGAGCCTTCCGGTTTCCAGTATTTCAGCAAGTGGAAGGGGCAAAAGAAATTCGGAGCTGGAAAATGGACTTCAGGGTTAAACCGCTTGAGAACAATTTAAACCCTACAGGTGAGCCAGGTGGACCTCCTGGTACCATAACAACTTAATGTTGATAAAGTTATGTTACCAGGAGTGTTCCTTTAAAGCATCTGTCACCAGACTATAAATTGAGTATTTAATAGATACGTTTTATGAATATTAGGACACAGTTCCATAGACTGCTTTGGAATATCCTTGAAATCTGGCAATCAGGCTTCTTCTTACATATTGGGAGAGCTTGTCTATCAAGGACCCTGTTTCCTCACAGGATCCCCCATAGATAACCCTTTATTTTACTTGCTCTCAGGCATGAGCGTACACATGACTTCTGGAAGATGATGCAGTTTGAACTGAAAAAAAAAAAAAAAAGAAAAGATGGCAGTGCCCTCCACTGCAGCCCTATGTCACCCAGAATGCCATCTGGAAGCAGGGGGGCTTTGCTAAATATGTAGAGTCCCCCGAAAGTAACAGAGCCGCTGTAAAGAACTGTGCAGGTATTTCTGAATCTTAATAATTTCCATGCATGATGTACACAATGAGTTAAAAAGGATGGCCACTTCCAGTCTGGAGCATTTTTTAATTTTTTTTTTTATACCGGAGTTGCAGAACTACACCAATCCAGGTTATTACAGCATATTATTTGCACTCCCCTTGTTAATTATCTACATCCATGAGGACAGAGTCAGGAAGAAAGCTGTTATTAGTAAACCTTTAGAAGTTGGTAAACAAAAAATAATAATAAACACACACACAAAACAGAGTAAACTTGGAAAACCACAAAACAAAAAATACACATCTCTCAGTAACTTTAGAAAAAAAAAACTACAAATGTGATGCAAAGGATCAATAAGTACCAAATCAGTTAAATTCCCTTATACAGCAGTCAAGGCAAGCATGGATTGCAATATAAATATTATATCTATACATAGAGCATCACTCCAGGATTCAGTCAGCCTAACTCAGGGCTGTGTTTTTCAGGAGCTGTTTGTAAAGCACAGTCAGTATGATCTGTCCTCAGTTACCTGCTGCATGTAGCATGGGGGCCAGTCCATCAGCTCTCTGCCCTGCTTCCTCCATGAACCCCAGCTCTGGGTCTGCACATGAGAAGCATATAACCCAGCTGATCTCAGCCACACATGTGATCAGGGAGCTAACAACCCGGAACTCACTCTCACTCAGCCTTTTCTGCAGCAATCCCCCTGGGTGTCAATGTTTCATTGTTAATAAAGTTTGGTTGAAGAAAAAAAAAGGTAGATGTCAATATCTACCAATGTAATGCGTTATTTTATCGCTAGGGGGAGCTAAATGAGCAGAAATAAAACTCTTAATGCCTGAGTGTGCTAGTGCTGGGCCTCCTCGCAGTTATGTCATTACGTCACGGGTAGGGTAATCAATGACGGCCGTTGGGTGCATTTTAACTCAGAAAGTGTATGTAGGTGTTTCTTGGCCAATACAAAAAGAGTGTGAATTAGTCTCTCTGCATTTTGATGACTTTTATTCAGGGAGAGGGAAACAATTTGGTAGAGACCAGCACTTTCCTAGGGCTCATCTGAGGTCGCCAGTAAAATGGCGCTTGCTGACGTAAGACTTCGAATGGAAGCGCGAGCGCGCCTAACCTGCCCGTGTCACGTGACGCATGGTGCACCCTGAGCGCGCCTGCTCGGCTCACGTGATGCAGCGTGTAGCGCTCGCCCCCGTGCCCTGTCATGTGACTCATTGTTTGCAGTGAGAGCTGTGGGAACCCGGAAGCGCAGTCAGTGTGGCAGAGAGTCACTGAGCGAGTGACATCGCCTGCCAGGACCTGCAGGTGGGGGGGAGAGCGGCTGCTATGTGGCGGCCCCGAGCATGGTTCAATGCCCTGAGGACTTCGTTCAGGAGAGACGAGCAGCCGCCTTACCTGAACGATGCCACCGGCTTCGACTTCTCGGAGGAGATGGGGGACGGGGAGGAACAGCTGCCTCGCTTCAACAAGCTGAGGGTGATGGTGGGGGACGAACCGCTGGCTGCTAACGGGGGCCGCCTGAGCCTGTCCTCGGACGACGAGTCCCTGCTGGACCGGGACAACCCAGTGCAGGCCCGAGCCAAACCCGAACCGTGCGAGAACTGCACAAAGGAGAGGGAGAGGAGAAGCCACAGCAAGGCTAAGAGGAGGCTGGGGCTGGCTGCACTGCTCTACCTGCTATTCATGGTGGCAGAGCTTGTAGGTGAGTCACCCCTCTCTGTCTTACTGGGACCCCTCTCTGTCTTACTGGGACCCCTCTCTGTCTTACTGGGACCCCTCTCTGTCTTACTGGGACCCCTCTCTGTCTTACTGGGACCCCTCTCTGTCTTACTGGGACCCCTCTCTGTCTTACTGGGACCCCTCTCTGTCTTACTGGGACCCCTCTCTGTCTTACTGGGACCCCTCTCTGTCTTACTGGGACCCCTCTCTGTCTTACTGGGACCCCTCTCTGTCTTACTGGGACCCCTCTCTGTACTGGACATTGTTTACCGAGTGGGAACAGATTGGGACCGTGATGAATACTTTTTGAGCTGTTCATCTCCTGTAACTTACATCACTCATTATGCTCAGGCAGCAGTCTAGCTGGGCGAGCATGATGAGAGATGGGATACACAGCATTTTCAGTTCCTAAGATTATCCCTCTGTGTCTAAAGAGCAGCAATTGGTAATAGTTCACATGGCAAAGAGGTTCAGTGTCTTGGAAGACAAGAGGTGTACCAAAAGGTATCTGTCAATCGTCTAAGAATGGCATGGACTTTTTGGGCAAATAGCAATGGTGTAAACATCCAATGCAGTGACACGTGGTTAGTACTGCCTCAAAGGACATAGTCATTGTTTGGATCCAGCACACACAAGGGTCTGATCACCCATAGGCTCAATAGTTTGGAGTGCTACTTCAACCACTCCACAACCTGTCACCAGAAACACTGCGGCTTAGTTTAGTGACTGGTGTCTATAACCTGTCCCTGTAGGTTTTTCTATGTAAGCTGTGCTTTTTCAGAGAAAAGTCAGTGTTTACCTTGCTGCCTAGTAACACCTCTAGTGGCAGTAATTCCAACAGCCACTAAAGTGTCTCCTGCCTCAGTGTTGCACAATAAGCAGCATCTACATTGAGCATGGAGGTGGCACTGAACATTCCCCATAGAGATGCATTGCTTTAATGCTTCACTTTGGTGAGATGTTGATTGGTAATTGATAATCTCAGTTATGGAGGCTGGCCAGCTGCGGCGAGTCTGGCACGGCGTTGGAAAACAGTTGAGTGAAAACACCATTCCCATTCGATCGTAGGGGGGCTGGTGACCTAAACATACACATTTACTAACACACGCACGTACAGACGGATGCATGCACGCACAGAGACACGCACACATCCTCTCACATACTATCACACCATCACAAAATATTTATTATTTGATACACACAAATAATCATAGATGTACACAGACAAATACACACACACAGATGTACATGCATTACCGATATACACACACAAATAAAAGTGAAGACATATTTTTAGCCACTCTCCTGTTTCCTACCTTTTGGGCACAGGAAAGTGGCTTCCCTGGGGTCCTGTGGGACAGGGCACAGCAGTAGGCAGATTGTTGGGGCTGGCTGCGTCTAATGGGAGTGGGCTGCCACTGTCCAAGACTTCTCTCCTCCACCTCTCTCGATCTCGCGTGCAGCTCACTGTGCGCCGGGAAGAAGTGAAGGGATCTGCAATTACTTCCTCCTGGCGATGAAGCCGCGCAGGGAAACGATTGTGCGGGTGGGTCTGAGAAATGTGGGCGGGCATTGAGTCTGTGAAATGTGTGCGGGCGGGCATTGAGTCTGTGAAATGTGTGCGGGCGGTCGGGTCTGTGAAATGTGTGCGGGCGGTCGGGTCTGTGAAATGTGTGCGGGCGGTCGGGTCTGTGAAATGTGTGCGGGCGGTCGGGTCTGTGAAATGTGTGCGGGCGGTCGGGTCTGTGAAATGTGTGCGGGCGGTCGGGTCTGTGAAATGTGTGCGGGCGGTCGGGTCTGTGAAATGTGTGCGGGCGGTCGGGTCTGTGAAATGTGTGCGGGCGGTCGGGTCTGTGAAATGTGTGCGGGCGGTCGGGTCTGTGAAATGTGTGCGGGCGGTCGGGTCTGTGAAATGTGTGCGGGCGGTCGGGTCTGTGAAATGTGTGCGGGCGGTCGGGTCTGTGAAATGTGTGCGGGCGGTCGGGTCTGTGAAATGTGTGCGGGCGGTCGGGTCTGTGAAATGTGTGCGCGTGGTGAACAGAGACGATTTTGGCAGGTGTCCTGTTGTGCAGCCTCCGCGCCGGGAGAAAGTACTTACAGCTCACTTCCTCCCCGGTACACCAGGATTGAGATAGGAGGGAACGGGCTATCCAATCCCAGGAGCCAAGGCAAAATTCATAGTCACCTGGCGCCTGGGATTTGTCGAGCCCTGATTAAAATCATTGCATCAATTTTTGTGCAAGTATATCTTTCGCTATATCAGTGTTTTTAGTGGCGTTCACTGGTAGTAAGATTGTTTCCTTTTTAATTGGAAACATTTGGTCACTTATATGTATTGACTTTTTATCTATACTCACACTATATTGTGTTAAGCCTACCACTGCTCCGCAATATTGGTGGGTCCTAGATTAATACCAACATGGGAGACAAATCAAATAGTGTTAAAAAAGCTAAATTAATGTGAGAAGAAACGCAAATGAAATCTTATTATCCAAGTCAGAGGTATTCAGTAAAGTGGGAATTGTCGGAATGAAATTCATATCGCTCAATACCCTGTACATGAATTTTCCGTTCTTCTTCTAGCCTTGCTGTGGGGGATATTGGTGCTTGGGCTAGGTCAGAGTCTGCACCTCTACTGGTTGCATACCTCCGTGAACACTTCCTCTTGGTCTGGTGCCCAGCCACTGGGATTTCCAGCATGCACTCGGCTTCACTGAATGCTGGTACCACAGCAACAATAGGAAAGAGTGCCCTCTTACTGAACTACATTGACAGGCTTGTTTTTTTTGTTTGTTTTTTGCCCGATGTAGACTGGAATATTTCTCCATAATCTAATGTATGGACATGGTTTTCCACACCAAGCCCAACGTTGGAGGAAATGTTATATTATTTATTTTTTCATTAAAATACACACACACACATCGGATATACAGACTTTCAGATCTATATTGTGATAATTCAAAGCTTAGTAAGTACCCCTGTCAATGTCCAGGGTTCTTGGTAGTGTCCCCAATCTTTATAATTTAAATTATTTATCTTTATTTTTCCGTGCATAAAAGAAAAGCAGTTACAGATGTATTTGCAATGCCCCGACAGCATAGACAAATAATAAAGCGTCAAACATTGAAATATTAAGGCATGACATGGACACACAATGCACAATTTTTATGATAGGAAGAATGGTTTCAAGCTGACATGGAGACAGTGCTGGCTAGGCGTAGACTATCAGAGTATAGAGATTTACACTAGAGGCACTGTGACTGATAAAAATTCCTCCCAGGAGGCCCTCCAGGTAAGCTAGGTGTGAGTCCCACATTGAAAATTAAAAAATGCAAAGGGGGGTAAATTAAACAAATAGCTTGACACACTGTGTAGGTACTGTGGGTGTATTGATGAAATAACATGCGTGAGATGGTTGGTGCTTGTGCTCAGTTTAACCGATGCCCCGCTGGGGTACTCCACATTCCTGCCAGGAGAGTCTCCGCGCCAGGTCCTGTTGTCCTCCCAGGGAGAGACCTGCAGACATATTTTGGAAATAAGGCAAGCATAGTGAGGTTTGCAGGATTCTATTGTGTAGCCTCCAAAACCAGAGTGAGCTGTAAGGCAGGCTGTTTGGGATGTAGCAGGCTTCTTGGGTCAGCGTTAACTGCCCTGCTGTTGCTGTGATGGCTGGCAGTTTTCCGATGAGCAGCTTGGGTTCATGGCGAGCTCGGTGTTGTCCTCCTCCATATTCGAGCTCCCTGCACTTTGAGCACAATGGGTTTGCCACGGGATCATGCCCTTATAATGCCCTTATGGTCCTGGTCTGTATAATGGCAATGTAAGTTGCCATAATACAGACCCTGACTCGAGTATAAGCCGAGGGTTTTTTTTCAGCATAAAAATGTGCTGAAAAACTTTGCTTATACTCGAGTATGTACGGTACTTTATCTATATCCAATGCTTAGTGAATATACCCCTAGATAAGTGCTGTAGAACATCATGTAACAAGTAACCGCTGTTATATCCTGTACGTTTCTGCTGATTGGCCTTATTTCCTATTTCTCCAAAAAAGCTTTATTACACAAAAAACACACGTATGACAGGTATCAACATAGATATCAAAGAATTAGAAATGCAGAAACATCTCTGTCCAATATGCGAACAGTGACTGCAAGTAAAGCAAAATAGAAAAATAAATGATTATAATCAAAATGATCCGATAGAAGTGGTGTAGCCACTTATCCAGAAAAACAGTATTATGATACCTGTATATACTGATAAACAAAAAGATACATACCAAAGAAAACCGGAAATATGAGAAGAGGGGGTACAGACATCAAAATACAAAAAATAGCCCCCAACGTTTCGGCGTTATCCACCTTTATCAAGGGAGCATCCCTTGATAATAAAGCTTTTTTTGCATTTTACTTGGTTGTGCTCATTCTTGTAGTTTTTTACTTGTTATTTAAGTAGGTCATGTATGAAAAATAATTTAATTTAATAGATGTTAAGTTAATCACCAACAGGAAACTCCCCATGAAGTGCTCTTTTGCAATATGAATTATAACCTGATTGGCAATGTAAATTAGGATGAAGACAGCTTGCTTTTTTTTTTTTTTTTTTTCAAATACAGCAAATTCCCTGAATGCAGTGACATGGGAAATCAGGTGATAAGTGAGCCATTTCACCATCTTACTTTCCTCTCTGTCTAACATAATATCACTGAATGTCCCTATTTTCTCTTTTATGACATTCTTTCAGATTTTATCTACATAAATAAGTTATAGATTCCCATAACCCTAGCCTTTTTCATTTTATTGCAGGTGGATATGTTTCCAACAGCCTTGCAATCATGACGGATGCCCTTCATATGCTTACTGACCTTATCAGTATTATTCTGACCTTGCTTGCATTGTGGTTGTCGGAAAAGTCTCCAACTAAACGTTTCACTTTTGGATTCCACCGCTGTGGTACGTATGTGCTTTGACATTACCCTAGCAGATTAAGTAAAGTTTCAGTAGGTTAATAAAGTTAGCAGCTTAGTGCTATTGAAATAATCACTGGATAGTAGTAGGGGGTAACCCTAATGTTACCAAAAGGTGAACAGAAAAAGTGTATACTATTCCAGATAGGGAGGTAGTAGATAGATAAAACTTTTATTATTCTAATTTATTAGCGAAGAGCCGCCCGAACGGTGAAACGCTGAACTAATCTCAACTTGTAAAAACTACACTGATGCTGATCGTGATTTTACATAACATTTAGTGGATGCAGCATGATAACCTCCCCTACCAAGTTGTCTTTGGTTTAATTCGATATTACTAGATAGCTAGTAAGATTTAATTTGATACATGATAGTACAGGTGCCCTCGAATGCACAGTTTAGCTTCAGTGTTACCTGGGTATCACTGCCCCTTATCTGAGGACTTTCTAGCTCTCTAGTCTCTCAGTATTTTGCAGCTTTAAAAAAAAAAAAATAAATAAAAAAAAGACTTTCTTTCTAGCCAGTTCTTTATTTTAACAGCTTAGATTTGCCCTCCTTTTTTGTGACATACAGATTGATCTGTCTCTGTAACGTGGTATGATTTTACCTTCAAGGCATTATTGAGACCAATATTGTCACTATAGACATTGCTCTTTCAAAGTTGGCTAGTCTGTATTCACTACACTGCTCTTAATATACTACAACTATTGATTGTTTAGATAGCACTGTGCCACATTGTATCCAACTCTTGTATACCATTTGGATAGCACAGTGCTCTATCGTATCTACCGTGTTAATCTGAAAATAAGACAGTCCCCGAAAATAAGCCCTAGCTTATTTTCGAAGGATGCTCATAAAATAAGCCCTAGGTGCTAGTTTGCGAATCTTTGTTTGGGGAATTTTCCCCGAACATGCCACATAATAATGGCATGTGTACATAACTACACCTTACTTTGTACTGTTTCGTAAGCTGAAGTGGGGGTTCTCAGACTGTCAGAATTATTTAAAGCATGCTTATCCCTTTCTGTCATGTATCTTTCTCCAAACATTTCCTCTCTCTGAATCTGTTCTTCGTTTCAGTTCTTTTTCATTAGGGACTACTTCATCCACTGTATTTTTCCTCTGTTTGACAAAGCTTGAAATTAGGTTGAAACTTAAAGCAAGCTCCTCTTCATTGACACTATAGTCACCAGAACAACTACAGCTTAATGGAGTTCTGGTGAGCATAGTCAGTCCCTGCAGGCATTTCTATACAAACACTGTCTTTTCACAGGACTTTCCTTTAGAGATTAAATAAATGCATCTCTACAAGGCAATGCCGTTGGCCTGTGTCAGAGCCACTTTAACTGTGAAATCATGCATAGAATTCATTAGGGAATTCCGAAACTGAGGCCAATATAGCCAAACTTCAAAATTCTACAACTGACCATGGAATTGCCAAAGTTAGAGAATAGGCATAACTCCCCATCTCCTCTTATGTCCAGCTTAGCTATTTTGGTCTACAATGTGAAATACCCTGGCACTTGCAGGGAAATCCAAATTTAGTAAATAACTCCATATGTATAAAATTTGTAATCTAAAAAAAGAGTAAGGGTCTGATCAAGGAGAGGCCCAAATCACCAGACCATAGCTTGAGTTTGTGCTTATGGTAATCTATTCTAAATGTAATATTCATTTTCTGTTGCAGAGGTCATGTCTGCCGTTATCAGCATGATACTGGTGTATGTGCTTACAGGTATCTTGTTATATGAAGCAATTCAGCGTACTATTCACATGGATTACACCATTAATGGAGATGTGATGCTAATAACAGCAGCCGTGGGTGTTGCTGTGAACCTCATGTAAGTTACAATTAACTGAAATAATTCATGGGAATGGATCATAGTTATTCTCATATATATATATATATATATATATATATATATATTTCTCATAGATACTTACTTGCATGCATACATACAGGACTTAACATGTAAAGTCTTATGCACTAGCCAGGCCTTAAACATTACTTGCCAATGCAACTCATAGCATACCCACCAGTGGTGAATTTTTGCTGGTATTGGACAAAAGTTGACAGTGGAGCTCCGCCCTTTATCAACATTATTATAGAATGATTGCAACAGAACAGCTTTAAATGCATTGGGGAAAAGTTCTCTCAGCTTAGTTCATGGGTTTTTCTACTTATGAGAAAAAGTAGGGCATGGCACAAAAATGTTGGCATCAACACAATGCAAATAGCAGCTAACAATTAATTTAACTTTTCAAACTGGTAAACCCTGAAAAGAAACGTTTAACTACCAGCACAGTTCTTCTCAGAGATCTGGTTTGATCATGTATTTTTTTAGGCAGACCATAGAACAGGGCTTGGCTAAACACACTTTCCATTATTTTTATTATTATTGTTGGCATTTATAAAGTGCCAACATATTGTGCAGTGCTGTACAATTTACACAGACCAATACAAAAGGTAACGAGGGCCCTGCCCGTGAGCTGCCCATGAAGCAGAAATACAACTAGATACAACTTGATGTGTCTTATGACGACCCTTCTCAGCCGGAACTGTGTGTTTTAACTGCAAGTTTTGCCATACGCTAATCCAATCTTTTTAAATCGTTTACTCATTTTCTATAGGAAAAGGGAAATTAAAGTTAGGTATTAGGCCATTCATGGTTGTTGTACAATATATTCCAGGGGTATTTGCACAGGATTGTGAAACGGCAATCGCACCCAATGTGTGTCTTCAGGATTGCAGTGATTCCCCACAGTTATCAGTCAGGAGAAACATAACATTCTTAAAAAGCTTTGGTGGCACAATTGCTGCAAGAAAAGTGTTAAAATACATTGCATTATCTAGTTTTGAAAAGAATATTATTTTATGGGGTTAATTTGAATGAGTAGGCTGCTTATACTGCCTGTCTTGGCAGGGGACCCAGGAGTCCCCACTTGGGCTGAATAAAATTTGCTTTATTGTAACGTGGTCAGCAGGCCAGGATAACAATAAAACACAATATGAACATGTAGAAAGGATCTTGTTCAGCATTCTGTGTTTCACACACCAGGGGCCTGACCGCACGTTCTGTGTTTATTCACCGTGAATACATTCTCTTTCAACCTCCTCCTTCCTGCATTCAAATTTGTATAGAAACTTTCAAACCCAACCCCTTGTTGTGAATCTCTCGTTGCTGTCCCTGTTTAAGATCACTAACTTGTATATGATAAGTAAGTGCCTCTCCCACCTCTCTTAAATGGATCTTATAGATGCCATTTTAAAAGGAACACTATAGTGTTGGGAATAACATGTATGTGATGCTCCTCTATCGAGTGCGGCCCTGCTTCACTCATTAGAGCTGACAACACTAGACTGACACTGGTGAAAACCGTTCTTAAACAGTTTGACTACTTTCTTTGGGAGGCTGCCAGGGCATTCCTGCCATGATAATTACTACAGCTAAGATGGAAAATGTTTGTTTCAATTATAATGCTTAAAGGGACACCACGGAGGGGGGGGGGGGGGTGTAATTTACACCCGGGCCACCCATTAATCAGACCACAATAAGCACTCATCTTGTCGAGGGGCACCGGAGGATACTTGTTGTGAGCCTGTCTGCCCCGGCACATACTGATTGTGGCTTGCGGCCTACAGAAGCCAGAGGGGGGTTATTCCTGGTATCCACTGGCTGACGCCTCTATCGACTCTACTCTACATAACTACTACTCCACGACTCTTGATCGCGGCTGACTCACCTAAGATGGGGGACATGCTTCTGCTCCACCAGTCTGGTCTGAAACAGCCCATTGAGACATGAGGAGGCGCTGCTAAATACATGCTGGAGCGCTTGGATGCGATCTTCGCTGGCTTCTGGGCCAAATTGGAGACTCGTATTAGAGCGACACCTAATCAATCTCCTGAGGGAGAGCACCCCAAAGAGCTACCCTACACACCTGCTGAAGGCCAAGCGGTTTCCGGGGGTTATCCTGCTACACGACGCGGCATGTATAAACAGCCTCACTCCCCCCCCCCCCCCGCACGGCCAAGAAAGAGAGAAGGTGCAGAAAGCCACAGCGGCGAGCAATGCTTCTCCAGCATACCCAGCAGCATGGCTGCCACTACCCACCTCGACCACGGCAGAGATCCAGACTCCCTCGGCGGGAGGCGGGAACGGCATGACCCATAGGTCGCCCCCTTATGCTGCCAAGCACACAGGAACGTCGGCCCATGGAGGTCACAGCCCTTCCTGTTTCGACGCCACACACGGAAATAGCAAGAAGGGGAGGCAGAGCCTGGTACCAAGCTATCTCATCTCACTTGAACTCTAAGTGGCATAGGCTAAATGTCCCAGGCAGACTCCTAGAAAACCCAGTGTAGCCAGTGTGTCGGCCAGTTCTATCTCGCTAGCATGTTATATCTTTGATTGTATTCACTTTTAATTCCTTTGCCTAGAACGTCTTAACTGATGGCAAACTACCAGATACTCACTCACCCTAGAAGTGCCTAACTAGCATGTTCCAACTTATACGTATACATTATCTCTTACTATGAAGTTTTACCAGTTGAGTTCATCTTGCTTATGGTTGATTGCTATTATACTAGAAAATGTGCCGCTTTTCTTAATGCTCCTACTGCTATGCCTGAAACTAAGCTTGAGGATTGCTATTGGGGCACCCCGAGCATGTATGTCATTGTCACTATGCACAAATAAAATTATTTTTTTATTTTTTTTTAAATGGTCACCACAGGCAATCTAAATGAAGTGGTCTGGGCGCAGTGTCTCTTTCTGTTCAAGCCTTCAAAGTAAAATCTTGCCATTCTGTAGCAATGGTAATGTTTACATTACAGGTAGAACATGCCTCCCCATTCCCTTTCCCCAATTAACACTATAGCATTAGCAGTACATGTTTATATTCCTGACACTATAGTGTTCTTTAATTAGTGATATGTTGTGATAATTTGTAAAACCACATTAAAATCCTCTGCCTATGATGTAATCCCAGAATTGGAGTAAGTGTAGTTGCTTTTCAGTTTAATTACCTCGAGAATAGTGTGAATGACAGGGATTCAACAAACCTGGAAGCATGGAACAAGGATTTTGATCCATACTGTCTCGGAAGCATAATTTAGTAGTTCACACTGCAGACCTCTATTTTTACCTCATCCCAAAAGCACTTTATTGTATGAAGTTTGAGAACTTGCAGGTTATTAGAGTTCTAAGGAATCACAGTAGTTGTTGTGAAACCATCTTGAGATGATGGTGCATTGTCCTGCTGGAACTCTCTATTGGAAAATTGGCAACACCCACAGACACTCACCTGCTTAGTTTGCCTTACTTTCATACACTCATTTAAAGGGACACTACAGTCACCAGAACAACTACAGCTTAATAGAGTTGTTCTGGTGTCTATAACCTGTCTCTGTAGGCATTTTAATGTAAACACTGCCTTTTCAGAGACTACCTTATGACGACCCTTTTCAGCTGGGACTGTGTTTTATTAACTGCAAGTTTCGGAGAAGAGGCAATGTTTACACTTCCGATCACTCAGACTGCCACTAGAGGTGCTTGTTGGGAGATGCTCAGCATGGAGACATTGAACTTTCCCCACAGAGATGATCTCTGTGAGGAGATGCTGATTAGCCAGTGTGGTGTTTGGCTCTACTTCCCACCCTGCCATCTTGACCGAGATCAACAGAATTGACGATCTCAGCAAATCCAATGCTTTTCTGGATTGGCTGAGCGCATCATTTCTCATGAGGTCATCTAAAAAGGCGGATCAGGAGCGGAGCCAAGACAAGTTGAACCACACAGTGTTGGAATAAAGATAATTTTTTACTCTATTTAAGGGGCAGCCACCTAAATAGATTTTTTTAACACTATAGGGTCTGGAATACACGTTCGTACTCCTGGCCCTATACTGTTCCTTTAATATGTTATCTCTAACTCGTACTTGATTAACCACACTTACATCGCAGACTGCCCTGGCCAAGACCTGGCTGGAATTCAATGGCAACAAACTAATTGCCATAATTCAGTGATTGCGTGTGCCTCTTCATTGCATACGGCTTTCCTAAAATGTTTGTCATTTGCAGTTTATTGAGTTGAGTTTAAACAGAGCTGACCAACAAAAATGAGTTTATTACTCAATAAATTCTTCTATTGAGTTACTGACGTTCTTGACTGTTATATTTTTCCTTTATTGTTTTAAATATTCTGCATTTTGTGGCAAGTGTGTAAATGACCTAGGTATTTCTTTGCTTGTTGTTTTTTATCTCTAACTTCTGCCTCCATCACCATACTGACCATATTATTTCATTGTTTACAGAATGGGCGTTTTGTTAAATCAAGCAGGACATCTTCATTCCCATTCTCACAGTCCCACGATTCAGACCCACAGCCACCAAAGCCATAGCCACAGTCACAGCCACAGCGGTGGCAGCCTGGCAGTACGAGCTGCATTTGTGCATGCGCTCGGAGATCTTGCTCAAAGTGTTGGCGTACTTATAGCTGCTTACATAATTAGATTCAAGGTAAGAATACCTTTCCTGTAGACAGTACTCACATTCATTATTTACTAAAGTCTTCACTAGATCAGAGCCACAAACCCATCAGAATTGGAAATTGTGTATTCTCAACTGTGTTGTGCTCAAAGGAAAGACAAATAATGAGTAGCAAAACTAAGCTAATCATACTGTACAAGATATGTGTACTTTTACAGACCTATGGTGTGCACTTTTTGTCTCTCGCTTTGTGTTTCTTATTTAGTGACCTATAACAACATAGAAACATAGAATGTGACGGCACAAAACTACCACAACGAGGACATAGTCTTAAATAAGAGGGGCAAAGGTTTAAAAATAATATCAGGAAGTATTGCTTTACTGAGAGGGTAGTGGATGCATGGAATAGCCTTCCAGCTGAAGTGGTAGAGGTAAACACAGTGAAGGAGTTTAAGCATGCGTGGGATAGGCATAAGGCTATCCTAACTATAAGATAATGCCAGGGACTAATGAAAGTATTTAGAAAATTGGGTAGACTAGGTGGGCCGAATGGTTCTTATCTGCCGTCACATTCTATGTTTCTATGTCTACTGCACCACCCTGATCTATTATTTTAGTTACCCAATCAAAACAATTGGCATGATATCCCTGAAGTAAACTCATGTTGTCTCTGATCTTGAAATCCATGTGATTTTAGATGTTCAACAATCTGATCTTTTAACATGGTATCAATCACTTTCAAATTCAGGATTATTAATTAAAGCGACACTATAGTCACTTAATGTAGTTGTCCTGGTGAGTATAGTCTGTCCCTGCAGGTAGTTTCATGCAAACACTGTTTTCTTTCACAAAAAAGACAGTGTTTACACTCCTCAGGTGGCCACTAGAGGTGCTTTTTAGGGCAGTGCTGCACATTGTACAGCACTGCCATTTAGCGCCTCCACGCTCTGCATTGAGATACTGAGTTTTCCTCATAGAGATGCGTTGGTTCATCTGGAATTTTGCTGGATCATGGTTTATTCAAACCATAACCTCCATATATCTACACATCCAATGGTATTGTGAGTACTGTTTTCATTATTTTTCATTTTGTTTTTTTTCCCGCTGCATACTTTGAGCAAGCACCACTTTGGTAGTTTTACATATCTTGCCCCTATTTTTTTTATTTTTTTTTATCTGCCTGCCTGCCTGTAGCTATACCATGGCGTTGATCTCCCTAACTCACTTGCAGCCTAACCATATCATTCCATCTTAAAAATGGTCTTCATCCCTTTTAATTATGCATTGCAGCAGAGGGTTGCACTCTACAAATAATCAGCAGAAAATGTTTAGAAAATGAATCTGTATTTGTTGTTTCTGTTGTGTAGTCCACAATATACTGTATGTTTTAGATCTATGGGCTTTTCCACCATTGTCTGGAAAAGCATGGGACTCATTGCCTGTTTGCCTTACGAGGTATCACAAATGCCCTATTTGAATTGCTTTTTGAGAAGGTTTTCTATCAAAAGAAACCAACATACAGATGATTGAGAAAAAAAAAAAACCCTAAAGATTACCATAAGAGCGTTCTTTTTTTTCCTGACAACAAGTAAAGGAAAAACAAAAATATCCTAGAAGTAGCAAAGCAAAAGAAAGTTCTGACTCGAAATTAGTATTAAATGAATGAATAAATGGTTCCAGAGGAAATCATCAGTTTGGGCCAGAGAAGGGAAACGGGTGATTCAACAGAAATGTAAAATATATTGGAGGCCTTAAAGGGGAACTGTCACTTTATAGTTACTAATATGTATTTGTGAGATGTCTGAAATAAAATGAAATGCAGAAATCCTCACCTATTTATCCTGTAACTCTGTGCCCTGTCTAAGCTCCCTGTCAGAAGCTCAGTCCTTTTGCGCTTGGCCGTCAGCATACAGCGAAGTGGAGAAATTAAACAATGTTTCTGTTCTCCTTTGCAAAATATGTGCCGGGCCTGAACTGGATTGTGATGAATTCTACTAAATCTTTAATATAGGTTTAAAAGAAATCAGAACATTACAATTAATAAGTTATTTTGCAATATTTTGTGTTTTGAATGGTGGTCCTCCTTTAACAAAGCAAAAAAAGGCATGTTTTATTGTTATTATTATTGGTATTTATATAGCGCCAGCATATTCCGTAGCGCTTTACAATATTATCAAATTGGAAGATTTAACAATAAATGAGACAATTACAAGAAAACCTACGCGAACAATAGGTTGAAGAGGACCCTGCTCAAAGGGATTAGTCTATAGGAGGTGGGGCTTAACCCCTTAAGGACACATGACATGTGTGACATGTCATGATTCCCTTTTATTCCAGAAGTTTGGCCTTAAGGGGTTAAAACACAACAGGATAGGAAATAGCAATCAAACAAGGTGGGAGTGAAGCAGAGCAGCAGGAGAGAATAGAGTGCTGCCCTTTAGGAGAGAGCAAGAGACAGGTATGTGGGGTAGAGGTTACTCTGGGAGGCCATAAGCTTTCCTAAAGAGATGGTTTTAAGGCACAAACATTGAAGACTAGGGGAGAGCTTGATGGCAGTGGGCAGGCTATTCCAAAGGAAAGGAGCCACCCGTGAGAATTTAAGGTAGGGAGAATTCTTTCCATAGCTGTTTAATCTTGTCGGTAAAGTAGCATGCAAAGCTATAGGCTGTAAGGTTAGTTTAGGGGGTGGCCACAGCAGGGCAAAGAAAAGGGAGTTAAAGGTATTAAAAAGACGCATGGGATTGCAGGAGCTAATGAAGGAGGAGAAGTATGACTGTTTGGCAAGTGATGTGCTGTATGAATGCAATATGAATTTGTAGTGGAGGAAGTCAGACTGGGTGCATGACTTCCTCCAGCAGCGTTCAGCAGAACAGGAGCATCTCTGCAGGTAGCTTGTTGAATTAGTGTGCCACGGTTGGGGGCGTGTTTGGAGCGGGGCTGCAGCGTTCAAGGCTGAGGTCAGGGTAGTTTATATGAGACGACAGCCAGTGAGGGACAGGAGAAAGTAGGTATGGATAGACGTTGGGAATCCATATTAGCTGATAGCTGCTGGAGGTCAATATAATTCATATAATTTGTAGATAGTTAATTGTGCATAATCTGAAAAGAGAGGGGTGAACATTTTAAGAGTAGCGTAAGAATTTTTTTTTTTTTTTTTTTTAAGGAGCCATTAGGAACCTCTTATATGTAACCCATTTCAGTGTTTCTCAATTTTCTATGGAGAATGGAGAAATACCTCTGCAGTTGTAAAAATAATTCCTACGATCCCCTGCCTAGAGAATGTAATTACGATTAATTTAAATTGTGTACACACTAATATTTAAGTTAATACCATATTTTGGAAAAAGCCGAATTAAAGTTAGTAAAGAATATTGTAAAACTAAATATAACGTAACGTAAATATTGTATATGTAAGGAGGAGTTTATGATCTATTAATCTGAAGTATAAAAGTCACAAAATTAAAATATTACACACAATTGTTAAACACGGACGCACACATTTACACACACAGGACGCTGACACACACTCACTTATTTGACACACACTCACAAATTATTATAATCATTTTTTTTTAAGTCCACTCAGCCTCCCTACCTTTGGGAGAGCTGGAGCGGATCCTTTCCTTGGAGTCTAGTGTGGCTGTTATCATCTTCATTGTCTTTTTGCTTTGCTCCCTTGTGCACTGTTTAGTGATGCCAGAGTATCGTCATGACTTGGCTTCCGGCATCACCGTAGTGTACTGTGCGCGCGAGTGGATCCGATATTACACCTCCCTCACAGTTCGGCTCTAGCCTTCCCCTGGACACTGTATTTGGGCAGAATAGGCACAGCCATCTGGCTCGTGGCAGGTCCCTAAGGTGGCCAGCTGGCCAGTTAAAGGCATATTCCCTGCTGTTGGTGCATGTACCCCATGGGTTACCTGCACCACAGGTGGAGAAACCAGGACACACATTGACACACTCAGTCATGATAATACAAATGGTGACTTAAGTTTGTTATATCAGAAATATGCTAACTAGATGGACCCTTATCTACTGTCAACATTGATGTTTATATATGACCTAGTGCGTGACATTCTAAAGCCACAAAATGCTGATATTCTGCCGATCTAGATTACATTGACTATTGTCTGTTTCAAAGATACTTGCTCACACTGTATGTACATTATTTACATGCAAAGAACATTTGGCTTAGCCTTGTTATTTTGTTATATTGCAGTACTAATTTAGCTCATTGTTTTATCTTTCAGCCAGAGTACAAGCTTGCCGACCCAATCTGTACATATGTATTTTCTATACTTGTCGTTATTACTACTTTGAGGCTAATACGCGATACATTTCTCATACTACTTGAAGGTAATGCTTGTTTGCAGATTCAAATTTTGCTCCTGAAATGTTTTATTCTGAATACTCGTCCATTCTCTTTCTATATAAGTATCAGTGCATAATTCTGGTCCTTATCGCCACTGACTACATTTTTGGGGGCTATTCTCTAAATAAGAAAACATTGGCAATTGACTAGGAAATTATAAACAATGAACCAAAATATCTGTATATGAGAATTCCCAGTATGGCCATTTTGACCTAGTATGTGGAAACCCCTTAAAATGCACTGTTTATTCAATATTGTTGGCGTGTAGGTGTGGAAATGTATCTATTGAAAGGTCTGTTTTATGAGCAGCAAATGGATATATTAAAGGCTCTAAGCACCAATCCACTACATCTTAATTTAGTGGTTTTGGTGCAGAGATGCTTTCCTTTTTCTTTGTTTCAGAAAATGTTTGTCAGACAGGCAATCCACCAGGGGCTCTTCCACACAAAGACTGAATGCATTTAGGATCATTATGTGTTATACACAGTGTGTTAAATTCCGTGTTTCTCTGTGAGAAGCAAATGGCGTTTGCAATGCATGTGCTGTAAGTATTCAGTGCATTAGATTGGGCAAAGATCTTCAGTGTTAATAATTATATTGAGGGGTGGGGGCAGCTGCTTTGAGGATATTATCGCAGTGCTAGTTTGCAGGTTAGGTTTATGGCTTTTTTTTTTTTGTTTGAATTACAACTGGGATGGGAAGAAAACACAATTTTTTTTTATTTTTTTTTATATTTAATTTGTGTTTATTTGACAATATTGCAAAAAGTTACATGACATTTGAGATTTGAACAAGGATATTGTAGCAAGACTGTATCACATGGGTAAACAAGTTAAATTTTATCTTCACTTCTATTGTACTATATCAACATATACATCAACGTGGCCAGACATGGTGTCCTCGACCGATAGCTAGGTTTTGGCCCATGTTACCAGTACGAAACAGCTGTATTGGCCGTAATGCAGATTAGGGGGAGTCAAGTGGTCTACGTCGGTCTTACTGTGAACTCAGTCTGCTATGAAAGATTGTAGCTCGTGCTAGCTCGAATGTGGCGGCTACCAGTTGAGGGTCTGGTCCATTGGTAGGGTATGGGGCCAGGGAGTGCGAGGGTATATGGGGGGGGGGGATATGTCAGTGGTCTAGTGCGTTAACTAGGTTTCTCTTGTCTGGGAACTGTTTGGAGTATCCGTCATCCATTCCCCCTATCTACTTCCCCCTCAGAGCGTTCTATGGAAGTCCACTGTCTTTGAAGCGTACGTTGGACTCGCTGTGGGACCCTCTGTGCCTCCTATATCCCCACTCAAAATCTGAGTGTGTGCTATCTGTGGCCCCCCTATGTGGCTGATGGGTTCCCAATTGCGGCTTGGCCTCTAAAACGGATCCATTAAGGGTCTTGTGGTTCCCGCCTCCGCGCAGGTGCAGATGCTAGGGTCGTGTGTTCTGGTTTATGTAAGGATTATGTCCGAGCCATATATGTACTAAGTGTGAGTTGGTGCTAGGCCCAATGTGGTGGTTCGCCTAACGGGTTGGGGTAGGATGGGGAGGGGAAGTCTAGGCGTGTGGAGGACAAGGAAAGACTACCCCCCCCAGGTGTCCGCCCATGCCGCAGGGCCCGCCCCCGCCCGCTTTCTGCCGCTGGCCCCAACGACCTTAGTCCAGTGTTTCCCCGTTTCTACCTGGGTCTAGGCTGAGCTGTCCTACAATGTTCCCTCCTTCCGGGGTGCGGGACTGGGGTTCTAGGTCCCTCTTCGGGAGATGAAGTCTATCCACGGCATCCACGTCTGTAGGCATCTCTCTGTGGTTCCCCGTAGGGAAGCTGTGAGTGTTTCCATAGAAAACACTAATTTATCTATTTTATCTATTGCTTCTTTAAAAGAACACTGCAGTGTTGAGAATCCTATATCCCTGTATAGTTCCCTAGTCCTTATTTAGAATAAACCTCCTCCCCCCCCCCCCCAAACATTTTTCCAGCACTGAGACTCCAAGTTCAGATCCAAAAGGAACATTGGGGATATTATGCATAGCAAGCACCGCATGCATCCATTGAAGTGCTTCATATATGAAAGCATCAAATATATTGCTTTCCTAAGAGCTTCATTTGATGATGTTCACCATCCTCATGGACTTCGAACGTCACATGACCAAGTTTCACTTGGGTGTTGCCTCATTCGCTTCTAGCGACTGTCTACAAAATACCAGCAATTTACATTAAAACTAGAGGTCTACTGCTCCCAAACTACTCCATTAAGATAAAGCGGTTGGGGCACATTGAGCAGTAATTTAAAGATTATACTCTGTTTACAGTAGGCGTGTTGAGTGAGATAGTCGTACATGCAACTGCATATAGAGTATTCTGGCATTGAATTGCATATATTAGGTAACAAATGGTAAACAAAATGGTAGCCGTGCTTAGTGAATATTCCCCTTCACATATTATGGGAAATACACCAACAAAGTAAAATTATATCAAATAGTCTCAATGTCAGTTTTGTCTTAAAAAAGAATGTCTCCAGTAGAGAGGGTATAATAATAGTAACACAGTATGTGTATTGTGGTTTCTGTATCTAATCCAATGGAAACTGTGTCCACCTTAGAGATTAGTGAAACACAGATATAGTGTAACACTGTTACTTTATTTAGCCCTCTATTTTATCCCTTTTAGGAACTATTGCACAAAGTAATGGTGTTGCTTGTCTCCAAGGACCACAAAAAGGCATTAGTTGCAGTACAGCACAATAGTCTTTAAAGGGTTACCACTCCGTTGGTGCAGTGCTGCAAGCCGCTCCTGTGCACTTGAGCCGGGACAAATCATTGGCACCTTGGAAGGATGCCGACTTCTGTTACCACTGAACCTGCTCCTACAATAGTTAAAAGGGACACTATAGTCACCAGAACAACTACAGCTTATTGAATTTGTTCTGGTGAGTAGAATCATTACCTTCAGGCTTTTTGCAGTAAGCACTGTCTTTTCAGAAAAAATGCAGTGTTTAAATTACAGCCTAGTGATTCCTCCACTTGCCTGCCACTCCTCAGATGGCTACTAGAGGTGCTTCCTGGGCCAGTCCTGCCTAGTGTACAGCACTGCCATTCATTGTCTCCTCCCTCTGCATGCAGACACTGAACTTTCCTCATAGAGAGATTCATTGATTCAATTCAGCTCTATGAGGAGATGCTGATTGGCCAGGGCTGTGTTTGGCTTGGGTTGACTCTGCCCCTGATCTGCCTCCTTGACAGTTTTCTGCCAGTCCTATGGGGAAGCATTGTGATTGGCTCAGACCACCACTTCTGATGATGTCGGCAGACAGAGGCAGTTCACATGAAAATGGGGCAGAGGTAGCAGCTGCAGACTTTAATACAAGTAAGATTATACTATATTTAGGGTGGCAAGAGGGAGCAGAGGGGCTAGATGGTGGTTTTAACACTATAGAGTCAGAAATATGTTTGTTTTGCTGACCCTATAGTGCTCTGTAGAATCAGTTGAGGGACCCTGACTGTTTTCTGCTTTCCTGCCTTGCTTGCTTCTGGCTATGTGATAAAGGCAGCAGTGTTTAGCAATTTATATCATCTGGGCTAGGTCACTAAATGTTATGTCACTGAGGCTGCATAACACACAAACTTCCATTCAAAGTGCTCCTAATGCCTTTTTGTGGCCCTTTGAGACAAGCCACCACCATTACTTTGTGTAAGAGGTCCTAAAAGGGATAAAATAGAGGGTTAAATAAAGTAACTGTGTTTCTCTGATCTCTACAGTGGACACATAGTTTCTATTGTATCTGATACCAGTGAATATACAGGACAGTGTGCTATTATTATTATTATAATACCCTCTCTACTGGAGATAGGATTTTTCTTTTTAAAGAAAAAACTGACATTGAGACTCTCACTATTTGATCTAATTTTACTTTGTGTTTCCTATAATATGGGAATATTCACTAATCGCTGCTACTATTTTTTTTACCATTTTAAAACTTTTTTAAACTTGAAGGTTTTATTTTTTTTTTATAAATCTTTATTGCGTAAAGATGTCAACGAAACATGGATCATGCTGTTACAACATCAGTATCAGGCATAAGTTTCATACGAGTTAATCAACTTTACATCTGAACAATAAGTTTGTAGGTAAACACAGTTACAGCTTAACTTTCCACCCGTGTGGGTGTTTTTTTTTTTTTTTTTTTTTTTTTTTGTATGTCCATACATGAGAGAAAAGTTTATAGGTGATAATATCACAATGAACGACATAGTCGGAGGTTTAAAGGTAAGGGTGTGGCACATGGTCGGCAACAAATAACATTTCGATCAGACCTGCAGGAGCAAGAAAGAATAATTCCATCATGCGAATGTGAGATATAGCTTGAGAGGATCTACTAGGAGTTCCACGTTTGACGAGTGAGATGGGCCGGATATCCACAACATTTAGCCTGCCACTGCCCACCAAAGACAAGCTATAGCGTTAGAGGTCGTGAGAGTGGCCTTAACCTAGGTCTCTCAGATCTCAACCAGACCATCCTATCCGGGGCAGTGGATATCATTACCCCTAGCCAGTCAGCAGAACGTAGGGGTTTCCCTCCCGTCTAAAGTCAGCAGCTAGATTCGGTTCTTATGGCTATGACCTCTCCAGAGGCGTTTCTGTCTTGGGTCTGTCAGTGCTCTAATGTATTGGTTCATGGGTCGTGGACACGATCAAGCGCTATGTGAGATTTAGGTTCGGTGATGTGTCGTTCCACTGTATCTTAGTCCCCCCAGCCTTAGGCCCTGTGCGAATCAATGATGCATGTGTTATGTAGGTTATCATCTCCTTCTCATCTAATGCTTAATTGTGTCGTAAGAAGTAAGAAAGCCACGGTGGAGAAGGCTATGTCATCTTTACTATGTTGCAGGTGGACCAGACTATAAGCTCTATTGCATGTGCTTAGGGTATTAGGTGTGGGGGGGGGGAAGAGGTGGGAAAAAGAGGGGGGGGTGTGGGAAGGGGGGGGAAGGGGGGGGGAAGAGAGGTGGAGGGACCGTGGTCGGCCATGGTGGTTATGTAGGTTACTGTATATGGTGTAGTAGCCAGTTTGTAACTTGAGATTTAGGGATTATGCGTTGGAGGTGGGTAGTAGTGGCTCAATGCCTCGTGTGTCATAGGTTAGGAATCGGTAGTGTGTGGTAGCTTGTGGTGGTCTACAACCGTCCCCTCTGCTCCCGGACTCCCCCACACCGGCACCCCACCGGCCTGACATACAAAGTTGCTGTGGGAAGATGGTCAAGGCGAGAAGGCAGGATAGGGGGAGGGGGGGGGGGGGTAGAGTTGATCACGATCCATCACGTGGTGCCCGTCCCCGCAGACGCTCCCTCCGCTGCTCCGGCATTACCATCATTTCGCCGGTATCGCGAGATATATTGGAACCATGGGAACCACATCTCTGCATGTTTAGGTCCGCGGTCCATCAGGGAGGCATGTGCCGCCTCAGCTGCCTGTATATCTTCGACTCGTTGTATCCACTCCTCCTTAGTGGGTATCTCGGTTGTTTTCCAGTGTACTGGTATAGAAGCTTTAGCTGCATTCAGAAGGTGCCGGAGTATCGATTTCTTATATACCGGGATAGGTTGCGTCGAAATATGGAGTAGCGCTAGTCCTGCACTCCAGTCTGTGATGTCCCCCAGGATAGACGTTATCTCGTCTCTTATCATTATCCAATATATGGTGATGTCTCTGCATGACCACCAGATGTGGGCCATAGTGCCCCTGTCCGTATTGCAACGCCAGCAGGTGGGAGAGGTGGATGGGAAGATCTGGTGTAGCCTTGTCGGTGTTCTGTACCATGATGAGATCAACTTATAATTTACCTCTTGATAATGCGAGCTCATAGAGCTCTTCTGTTGCCAGATAAGTGCTTTATCCCATTGAGGGGTTGAGAAGTTATTCCCAGTTGTTCCTCCCATTGTCGCTGGAATGTACCGGCGGCGGGTATGTCGGCCGTTATAAGGTTCTGGTAGAGTACCGATATCGCATGTTCCAGGAGGTCGCCTCCGTAGCAAAGATTCTCGAACCAGGATAAATTCCGGAATAAGCGATCCTTGTGGGGCATGGTGTTGAAGTAGTGTGTCAGTTGTATGTATCTCAAGACGGCGATGGGGGTCCTAGGTTCACCTTCCAGCAGCGAGTCCAGAGTGCGAAGTGTCCCAGTCCTTAGCACTCTGTATATTGGTATATATGTCCCAGTGGTTGCGATAGGCCAAGCGCCGGGTGGGAGCCCTCCCCCCACCGATATGTTGTGTGTCAGGGGGGTCATCGGGCTAGGAGTGGGAGAGATGTGGGACTGGCCTCTCATGGTCCTCCAACCCTGGATCGTCTGCAGGACCGTCCCGTCCTCTCGGTGTTGCGAGACAGAACTCCCATCGCCTCCCCAGATCTTAGCCTCGATTGTAGGGCCTATAAGGCCTCTGTCCAGCTCCACCCATTGCTTCCAAGTTGTGCTCGCGTGCCAGTCCAGAATACGCTGCAGTACTGTGGCTTGGTAGTACTTCTTGAAGTCCGGCAGTGCCAGGCCCCTTCTATGTCTGGGTCGAGTAAGTATGTCATATCGCAGCCTGGATCTTTCGCCTCGCCACACATATCGGATAACTGCCGATTTCAGGGGAGAGAAGAAAGTTGTCGGTAGTGCAACTGGGATGGTCTGCATTAGGTAGAGAAGTCTCGGGAGTATGTTCATTTTCAGAACTGCAATACGACCATGCCAGGAGATGTGCGGATACGACCATTTGGTCAGGTCAGCGACTATCTTTTGGGACATGGGTTGAAAGTTGAACCTGTATATGTCCGACGGGTCAGTGGGTATCCAGATGCCGAGGTATTTCATTCTGTCATGACACCATCGGAACGTGAAGTGTGGTTTCAGTGAATCGTATTCTGACGAGGGTAGCGTGAGGTTCAAGGCTTCGCATTTCGCAAGGTTAAGCTTGAACCCTGATAGTTTCCCATATTTATCAATTTCAGAGAGGAGGCAAGGCAGGGTGGTTCTGGGGTTACGGATAAAGAATAGCAGATCATCCGCATATGCAGCTACCTTATGACACTTCTCCTTCCATTCGTACCCCTGAATGTCGGGGTTCAAGCGGATCGACTGAAGTAGCGGTTCCAGCGTTATTGCGAACAGCAGGGGTGATAACGGGCACCCCTGACGGGTGCCGTTATTGATTGCGAAGTCGGTTGTCGTGGCTCCGTTAACCCTGATCGTGGCCCTAGGCCTGCTATACAGCGCTGCTATCCAAGTGAGTAGCCTTTGTCCGCATCCCATCTGTCGAAAGAGTCGCTATCATGTAGGTCCAGTTAACGCGGTCGAACGCTTTTTCCGCGTCCGTCGACAACAGCATTAGGGGAGTTTTCGTTCGCCTTACGTGGTGTTGAATGGAGAAGAGTCGGAGAGTGCTATCTCTAGCTTCCCTGCCCGGGATAAAGCCAGTTTGGTCCACGTGTATCAAATTTGGGAGGAGTCGTTTCAATCTAGTAGCCAGAACTTTAGTGAGTAGTTTAGCGTCCACGTTGAGCAGTGAGATCGGGCGGTAGCTGGCGCAGGACAGCGGGTCTTTCCCTGGCTTTAATAGTACCGTGATGGTGGCTGCCAGTGATTCCAATCCAAAGTTTCCCCCTTCCCCAGCTTCATTAATTGCTTTGGTCAGCCATGGAAGTAGGGTACTGGAGAACTTTTTATAATACCCGACCGAATAGCCATCCGGTCCTGGGGCCTTGCCGGTTTTAGAAGATTTAAGAGCTGCCGCGAGTTCTTCAGTGCTAATCGGGGAGTCTAGTATCGAGGCCTCGTCCCGGTCAATCGTGTTCGCGATGGTGCAACGTAAGTATTCCTGGGTCCGCTCAGATTGTCGTGTCGGAGACTCCCTGTCCAGTGGTGATGGCAGGTTGTACAGGTTTTGGTAGTACATCCTAAATTCCTCCGCGATTTTTTGTGGGAGGGGTGACACTTCTCCCGTCGCGAGCCGTATCTTGTGTATCTGTCCGGGAGGCGAAGGGCCCTTGAGGATTCTCGCCAGGTATTTGCCCCCTTTATTCGCGTGAGCGTAGTAGAAGCCTTTTGAACGCCGTAACGTTCTGAGGTGCCTTTTCAGGATAAGATCTCTAAGGTTTCTCCTTTTTTCCATCAATTCGCCATATACTGCGTTAAGATGGGTCCTTTTGTGTTGGCGTTCTAGTTGCGCTATAGATTGGTAAAGGTCGGTCATTTCCCGCATCGCTTCTCGTCTCTTGATCGTGGCAATGCGTATGAGTATTCCTCAGATGACACTTTTATGGGCTTTCACCCGTCTCATAAGGTCACCCGTCTCATCCCTCCTATCAAAATTGAGTGGTGAGCTTACTTATGCGTCAAGTGTAAATGGTCACGTGTGTCGTACGTGTACGGATATTATATGCAGTATCTTATAAACTTTAAACATTACAATTGAGTTTCAAAACCAGACATATCAACTCTTTACATGAAATACTAAATGCAAGATAGAAAACATAGAATGCTAAGTAACAATCAATGAATATTCTAGACTGAAGACTACCCATGTGTCCTGAATCGGGTCCCCTTAGGCTATGCGTTATCCAGTGAGTGTCAGTGTCACTGTACCCCGGTCCCCGGGCCCCTCTTAGCTCCATCAAATTCGTGTTGTGTGTACGGCTCCCACTCCCCAGGCATAAGGCCATCCCCCCCCCATAAGAGTGTGGTGTCGTGTGGACCTCGAGGTCAGGGCACCGTTTCCCCCTATCAACCGAAGGCGAGGATGTCTGAGAGCTGTCATACACGTTAAGGACATGACGTGGATAATGTGCGCGTGGAATTTCCCATAGTTATATGTAAGTATCAATCATCGGGGTGGCACATATAGGACTGATGGGGTATATGTCCTGCCGTGTACTGATAAGGCTCATTTACATACATCTATCCTTCAGTGCAGCGTAAGGCAATTACGACATGAGTGTTATCTCGGAGACCTCTATCCTATTACCTAATAACAGTGTAGCGATGAGGGATACAGATAGCATATAAATGAAAAACACTATGGAGATATGCGTCAGGCAATACAAAGTACACAAAGTTAACATTGGGAATGCATATTCTCGTGTTCTGCCGTGTTGTAGGCTAGACTGAAGCGAAATCCAATGACTCATATCGGCAGGCAGTTCGGAGACAGGCCCCAAAACCCCAAAGACCCCATCCCGATATCCCCCACCCCACAGATGTTTCCAGGGCCCTGGTAGCGACTGAGTCAGGAGGGCGGGGAGGGCAATGAAGGGGTGGCGGTACCATACCAAGCATAGTGCCACGAGTCCAGAGACCCGGAGGGATCCCCGTTTAGAAAAAATATCCCCAAAGTACCTGAGGTTGTCGGCTGTAGATAGTCCGTCCCCATCGCCGGGTGTGCGGAGCGCAGGCATCGGCCTTCCCATAACAGGACATTGAGGTACCATTACGGCTGGTGGGAACTGTAATGTCGTTGAGATGACACCGTGCGAGAAGCAGGCCAGGGTAAGCGAAGATATCTAGAGTGGTTGTGGTAGCCTTCATCGTGTAAAGTTCTTATTCTTATTCTTCAGGAGAGGTTGGGTTCCTGCGTCGCCTGGCGAGCTCACGTGGCGGAGATCTTGCGTCCCTGCGTCTGCTCCCTCTTTGTGGTCTTGGAGGCAAATTTGAAGGGCCCAGTATCCAATTCGGTATTGGCAGCGGGGGGAGGCCGAGTTCTTCCAGGAAGCCCGGTACGTCTTCAGGCCCCCTAAGAGACACCCAGCGGTTACCTTGTCGTGCCATGAGGGCGAATGGGAACCCCCATTTATACGTAATGTGGCGGTCCCTGAGGGTATTAGTGACCGGGCGTAATGCGCGGCGCGCTTCCAGGGTTAGCGGGGATAAGTCATTAAACAACGATACCTGTGCCCCCCTGTAGGGCCAAGCCGGTCTGTCTCGTGCCTTTTGCATGATGGCATCTTTCGTTGGGAAGGAGTGTAGGCAGCAGAGAATGTCCCTCGGGCCGTCTTCCACAGTACGCGGTCTTAGTGTTCTGTGGGCTCTTTCGAATTCAATCACTTGTGGTGTGGGTGTCTGGAGTATAGATTGGAATAACTCCGTCAGCACCCCCTCCACATTTTCGGTGCCCTCTGATTCCGGCACGCCTCGGACTCTGATATTACATCTTCTGCCCCTGTTATCTACATCCTCAAGGTGCCTCCTCATGGCCAGGAGCATCCCCCCCTGGCGCGCCACAGCCGTGTCAGTAGTTTGTAGGCGCGCTGTGTAGGCCGCAGCAGACTCCTCCACGGCGGCAATGCGGCCTGTGTGCGAGGTCACCTCTGCGCGGAGCCCCGCTAATTCTGTCCTTACCGCCTCTTGTATGGATGTAGCAAGGGTCTGCAGGTCGGTTTTAGTCACCATCGCAGTTGTTAGTTGCTGCAGCCTCTCCTCAATCCTCTCGAAGGGAGCAGTGCCAGAGTCAGAGTTCGCCGCGGGCGGCGCCGCCATCTTGGGGCTGCTTGGCTCTCCGCTCGTGGTAGGATGCGGATGCAGGAAACTATCCAGGGGTCTCTGAGTCTGTTTCCCCGGGGTCTGAGAGTTGTCTGGCCGCTTCGTGCGACCCATTTAGCTTTTGTAAGCGCTTGTTATGAGCTGTTAGGAGGGATGTTGGGACGGAGCTCCTCACTCACGCGTCCATCTTGGTCGGCACCTAAACCACGCCCCCAAGGTTTTATTGTATCTAGCTGCTATTTATTATTATTTTTTTAGTATTGGTTTTATATGCAAAGATTTTTTTATTGCGCTCATAGTGCTTGTTCGAAGTATTGGTTAACGGCATAAATAATGCATTATATTATACCAGTGCTTACAGTTTTAATTACCATGCTATTAGTCAGGCCTTAAATTACTTGAGCTGCAAACATAGCCTACTCACCAGGGCTAAATGTTCACCCGCCAATGGCTAGCTGTGAGTGGAAATCTTGAACCTTCCATTATATTTTAGGGCTATTTTACTTTCACAAAGTTCTGTATGTTGTATTTGTTCTCTATTATATTCTGTGCATATCTCTTATAACAATTCATGCAGCTCCCAGAATATATTGGCTTACATCACAGGGTGGAATCCATTAATGGGGAGGGTAATCTTGCAGATCAATTCAAGGCTCCTTTTAATTTGCATCTGTTTCATCATATATACATATGATTCATTTATTACATGCGGTCATTGGGAGCATCCACAACTTAAACTTTAATTAGAGGTGGACCTGACACTACCCTTTTTAAATACATTATAGAGATAACCTTGTAGACATTGTTTTGACTTGAAGAGTTGTGTGCTGACTTGCTCAGCAGAGATTTGGCAGGTCATGATACATTTCTAAATAATCTAGGAGCCTGATTCAAAAATTAGAAGCCAGAAAACAAAATGGCTTACAAACATAGTTAATCATGGTTCTCTATCTCTCACACACACACACACACACACACGCGCATAACTTGCCACTTACGCAATATCTAATTATCTACACATTATTATGTGTACATACACACTTGCATAACGAACTAGTTTAGCAACAAAAAGGCAGATTCTCATCACCATTTCTTTCTCCCTGGAACTGTGGATTAATGTAGGTTTATGGATATGTAGTTCAGCAGTTGTGAGATCTCATTCCTTACCAGACCAGGATGGAACTGTTAAAGCTATTGGATCAGTTGGAAAGGGAGCTCCTGTTGCCATGGAATAGGACTACTACAGTGCTGGTTACCTAGACTTAATTTGATTCTTTTCTCCCATTTCTTGAAATACTGCAGGAGTTCCAAGGCACCTAAATGTGGATCTTATCAAAGATGACTTAATGAAGATAGAGGACGTGTATTCAGTTGAAGATATTAATGTCTGGTCTCTCACCACAGGAAAATCAACTGCCATCATTCGTTTACAACTAAGTATGTTATGGAATCAGTGAACACCTGTTTTATTTTTTTTACTGTATTTGTGTAATAGCTGGATTTTTTGTTAACCATAACCTCTTAAAGACCAGTGGCAATACATGGCTTCATCTTAGTCCTGCGTAGGGACTATGACGACATGGAAAATACTTCTGATTAATCAGCAACTTTTATTGGGCCTGAATGTTAATTGGATAGTCTTGAGGAACCAGATAACAATGTAGACTATTATTGCCCCTAACAGGTTGAAGTAACACTCCAGACATCAATGCTGCACAGTTTGTTTTTGACTTAAATATTTTTTTGTGTGCTTAATTTTGCAAGGTGTTTACCATCTCTTCCAATCCAAAATACTTTTTGTGGATTATGTAATTTCTAGTGTATTTCATGCTGTTTGCTTGTTGTTGGGATGTAAAATATAAAGATTCCTATAAAATCTTTAAGGGACACTATAGTCGCCATAAAAACTTTACCTTAATAGAGCAGTTTTGATGTGTGTAGATCATGCATCTGAAGTCTCACTGTCATTTAGGAGTTAAATCTTTTTTGTTTGCTTGTTTATGTCCATGAAGCCCTAGCTACACCTGCCCTGGATGTGACTGGCACATCCTGCATGAAAAAAATAAATGGTTTAATTTTCAATCAGATGTTAACTTACTTTAAATGTTTTATCTCCTGCTCTGTAAATTGAACTTAATCATATATAGGAGGCTCCTAGGTCTAGCAAGCTGTTAGTACAGAAGATACATTCTAAATTAAACAGAATTTGCAATAAAGGAAGTATAAACATTAAATGACATATTTACAGGAAGTGTTTAGGAAGGCTGTGTAAAGGGAGGTGTGCCTATGGCTGTATAAACAAAGTAATGCATGCATGGAAGACTTTCTGAAAGCAATTTGGCTGTAGAAATGATCTTAAATAATTGGTACTATCTGTATTTTACTTCTCAGGTCCCAGTTCCTCAGCAAAGTGGGAGGAAGTACAGCGCAAAGCAAGGCACGTACTACTGAACACACACAAAATGTACAAGTGTTTTATCCAAATGCAAAGCTATAGGCAAGAGGAGACCTCCATTTGTACTAATTGCTCCAATGCCTGAGTCCCATGGATTCTGCCTTACCACTGACAGCCCAAGTCTGGACGACAACAAAAGCAATATGTGTTAATCTTTTACTACGATTATGGTGCAGTCACTGGTGGTTGCATCATATATCTTTAAAAGGAGCCTTGTTTTATAACAAACTGTGATACTTATGGTGTATCCGAAGAAATTACAGAATTCCAGTGAGCATTTTTTGACCGATTTTCTAAAGTGTTGTTTACAGACTAAAAGCAAGTTTGCACATCGTTCTCAATCGGGGATATGATAGTATAGCACATTTGTCAGGATCCAAATTATATTATTTTGATTTATAATAAAAAAGGTGACTGCAAAAATGGACATTACAGAGCCTTCAGCCTTGCATAGCTCTTTTAGTCATGACCAATGAGAGGCCTAAATGTTTAATTCTGTACACAATTCACGGATGGTCAAAGTCTAAATTGCCTTACTGCATTTGAAAGGTTTACAGTCTTGTTCTAAGGTCAAACTGTTTACTGCCTTTTCTGTTGTAGTTTAAACCAAGTACTAAATCATTCCTGCGTATGAATATTAACCAGGGAGGTTCTCCATAAAATCTCACTCCGTCAGTACGGTGCAAAACTGCAAACCTCTGTTTATGCTGCTAACATATCATCATGTATTGAAATGATTGATTACTCACTTGTCATTGTGTTGCTTAGCTTTGATCCATTTACTCCTGCTTCACAAGCTGCCCAATTGAATGACTTTTTGTAGTGTAATGATTTACAAGTTTTATATTGGCTTTGTATATTGCTTGCTGAGAACCATAAGCTTGTTAATGAAGTTCAACGAGTAACCCTTATCAGTGATAAATCTCCTGTTGCACTTTTCCATTGCTGTTGATCCTTCCAGAAGTATATTTACAGTGTTTAATCAGTTATTTGTGCCAGTTATGAGTATTCAGAAAACGAATTAGAGACAGAATGCTCCCACTCCATTAAGCACAAACATTAATGAAGGTCATAGTCTGAATTTTAATTCATGCATCTTGACTGCCAGGTGGCTATTATGCAACAAGTAATATGAGTCCTAAAGTATCTGAAGCACATGAACAGTATTAAAGATATTGCAGGAACCTGATTTATTTTATGACGAAGGTTCTTTTTACTGTTGTTATAGTTCCAGATTGGATTGTCTGCCTTTGGAGAAACATATTATATAGAAATTTAAATTTGCAATTTACTTGGTTTTATGCATTGTAGTAGAAGATATTTGACAAATCTTTAGTACTGATGAAATGCCAGATCGAGCATTTGTACGTACACAAAACTAAAGCAGTATAAAGCATTACCATTTATAATGGCTACATTGATAATACATTTGTTATCACTTTAGGACAAACTATTTTTCAGCTGCAAACAATACTTAGTTACATTTTTACACTGACAAAGTTTGTATATATACACATTTGCCCTACATTTTTTTTTTTAAAATATATACATACATGCACACACCTCACTAAATCTGGAGTTAATAATCCAGTTTGAAAATCTAGGCCAAAATAGCAACATTTGATCATTTTCTAGATCTGATATTTTGGCAATCACATCAGGTCTGCTTGCCTCAACTCTGTTAAGTTAATATGCCCCTTCTTTGCATATTGATGGGGTGGGATACAATGGTCAGACAATTTAAAAACTTGTGATCCGGTGTCGCTTTTTATATATTGATATAATATATATATATAAAATTGGGTTCCAGTAAAAGTATGCTGTTTACAGTTAATAACGAGTGTATGTATAACAATTTTAATAATAAAAGGCACCGGCACGGTTTCTGTAACAGAATTTATGGTACTTAGACTGCACAATGCTGTGTTGTAATAAAGTATTTATTACAAAATCGTAAACCTTTTTGTGTGAAGTTTTTTCTTTTCATTTTAATTACAAAAATCAAACTGATTGTAAAGACAACGGTTCCTCAAAGCTGCATGTTTCAGCCAAGTTACTTGTGTGTTATTTGTATCAATGTGACTGAAGCTTCAATGCCTATATATTCACATACGTACATGACATAACATCCCCATAGTTAGGACAGGATCACACAGCATGCTGCATGTTTTGCAATGATGGTGAACTCCCGGGTTTTATCTAGGCAAGTTGCATGCACATATTCTGTATGTTTCTTATATAATTGATTTAAGTTATTTCTGTACATATCATATACAGACACAAGCCATATTGCCCCTTGAGGCAGCGGTGTATTTGAAATGGGAAAATAACCTGTTGTAAAGCAAGAAACGCGAGTAAGGGGTTGCCACACATTTCCTATTATCACATGCTCTACCAGATACTTGGTTGCCTAAGTACCTGTATTATTCCTCATCATAGTTCAATAATAAAACTATACAACTGTATCCTTCGTAAGACTGAAAACTGATATTTCTAATTTTACAGCTTCTTCTGTAAGTGCAATACATCTATCTAATAAACAGGCAGAGTTCACCCTTTTACAGTATATCCAGATAGCTTTTCATAGACTTTTAGGTCACTGGCAGTGAGCGATGGTTTCACACATTGTAGAGATTTTTGGAAATGCTCCATTTTCACTGACGTTGCCTGTAGTCCATTCATATGTAATGACAACAGGGCAGCCTGAAAAGGCAAAGTATAAAACTATTTAAACAATGCAACTCATACCTACTTGCATCAATCAAACACTTTTCCATCAGCATAATATTTCCTGTTAAAACCTTATGCCAGCATGAAACAGTCTACTAATGTAGTACTTGTAGCTCTATACAATTGCTAAATGAGGGCATTTTACTGATGAAAGCAATTGATGGGGCGAACTTGAAAAAACAGGTTAACTTTACCATTGTCCAAATTTAATAAACCACCCTCCAATTGGGTCAAATTGCTCTACAGTCACTCTAGATCCTGCATCATTGTTAAAAGGCACTGTAACGAACTAGTTCTCTGTGTTGAATATGCAATGTCCTTTTTAGTGCAACCGTCAAGGTAATTCAATGCATTCATGATTTTACAAAAGTCTCACCTCTTTACAGAGATTGCAAAGGTCTGCTCCAGAGAATAAAGGAGTCTCCGCTGCCAGGATTTCTAGGCACACATCAGGATCTAATGGGATCTTAGCTGTGCAGATTTTCAGGATTGATAAACGTGCCTGTGAAGTATAGTTAAAAAAAAATTATAATAATCCATTTTGGCCTATTTGTAATTTACTTTTATTTTTTAATTCTTTATTTTGGTTGTGCAATAAAGATTTACAAGCATTCCCGCCGTGCCACGACAGCAGATGCAGGTGTGTCATACTATACAGTGTCACGACATTTAGTTGCACAGTTTTGTGTAGTGAGTGATTAGTTAGTGCGAGTCTTGTCCCAGAATGGGTACGTATAAGGATTGGTCATTTTAGCATTTAAAGTGAAGTATTGTTAATATGGTAAAACGTAAAAGAAAAAGAAACATTAATGTAACATATACCCCTCGTATGGGTCCAGCCCCTGGTTTATTTATTTATCCTGGGTCTTTGGTGGGCCTCAGATAGTTTAGGCAGATTGTACCTTTTCGTCTCTCATATGAAGAGCGTGGTTGGTGGGGTGGGTTGTCTATGGGCGCCCTTGTTATGTCTTGGTGTTTTCTGTTGCTAGTCTGGTGTGCCCCTGATGTGTGGGGTCAAGGCCTGGAGCCATATTTATCCACTTTTACGTCTGTTTTTAAGGACGTGGGTGTTTAAGAGATTAGTGGCACAGGTGAGGCTAGCCGCTGTGCAGAAACTTGAGGGGCAGCCTGGGGGATCACAGCTGCGTGTGTGCGTTGTCTAGAGCCCCATGGTGCCCCTTTACTCTGCTGGGGTCCAGCTGCGAGAGACTCCTCTATATGGGGGAAAGGTCTAACGCCATGGGTGGTTCTAGCGGGGCGATGACCCCTTCCGACTAATTTGGTGGGTAGGCCTGCTATGAGGTGCCATGGTTTTAACTCTTGGTGCGTTTTGTACGCACTGTGACGTGGCTGAGGACTATACTGTCTCTCACTATATCAATTTGTAGTGCCCTGTGTCTCATGGTTGCATGCCTAGTTGGAGGGTATGTCTGAGGGTTACTCGCTAACCGTGTATCTCCTGGGGGGGCCGCCGCGTCCCTGTTAGTGTTGGCCTAGGTAATAAAAGAGTTCTAATAAAAATAAGTCTGTTAAAACGAAACTATAGTTCAGTAGCAGAGTCCCTGGTCTTATCTGGCTCAATAGGGATGAAAGCAAGGCAGTCTTGGTGCTTGGTATGGGGTGATTACACACCAATCTCTAGAGTAAAGAAGTAGAATGTTGGGTAAGGATGCAAGATGAAATAATAATGGTTTAGATGGAGTATCCTTTAATGTATTATAGCCGATATCTCACTCACTTTCATTTAAGCTCATAGAAATTAATATCCTGATTGTTTACAGAAAACATAACCTGCCTCCCACAGTTAATCTTTCTAGATTATGAATAGGCAATGAAGATTACAGCAAAAAGCATATCATCTCTACAGGGCTGCCATCAGAAATTTTGGGGCCCCTGACAAAGTTCAAGGTCTGGGCCCCTAGAGCCCACTCACGAGTCCGCCCACAGGGCCGTCCTTGAATATGCCCACAAGGATGCTGTATGTGTGTAGAGTGAATGCAGAGTCTCTGTGTGTGTGTGTGTGTGTAGTCAATGCGCAGTGTGTGTAAAGTGGCCAAATGTAGTTCTGAATCTGTTGTAAGTCCCAGAATGCTTTGCTAGCTGGGGATCTACAATTTGCAGGGCTGTATTTAGCACTCAGCAGTGTATGTGTGTTTGAGTATAAACATGGTATTGAATGGAGCATGTGTGTGTTTGAATGTTGGTGTTTGAATGCAAGCGTGCATTTGTCTGTAGTGTATATACACACACACACACACACCGATAGATACACACCCTGACATACATGTAAATACACAGACACACAGTTACACACACATATATACTCAGGTTCACACTGACATAGATACATAGACATGCAAACATATACACAGACACATTCAGGTGCACACTGACACACACACACACACACTGATATACATACATGCACACACATAGGAGATACAGGCACATGCATTGACATACATGGAAATATACAGACACGGTTACACACACACACACACATACATTCACGTGCACACTGACACCCAGATACAGACACACAGATACACACACAGAGATACACACTCAGGTGCAATCTGGCACCCATATATACACAGATACACACATGCACACACTAACCCTCTGATACATACACACACACACACTGACATACATGTAAATATACAGACACACTGAAAGATACAGACACACACACACACACTCAGGTGAACATTGACACATAAACAGGTACACGTAAAAAACTAAATATAAATAAAATATTTGTGTAAAAATGTAGAAAAACAATAAAGTAATCAATTCTATGGGCAGAATAACACCAAATAAACACAGCTTTAGTTGAGAATCTCAGAAAACAAAGAAAGCGTGAGCGCTCCAGCAAAATATTTATATATATATATATATATGTATGGCACTAATTAACACACTTTAAAAAATAAATGCAAACGACCGAAAATGGGCCATGCACATAATAAAATATAAGACAGGCTATGCAAGATAAAAACGTACACAACATGGACAGGCAGCGCCAAATAGAAAAGATATACATTACAACAAAGTTACCAAAACGAACTAACAATCTGTTTAAACATTTAAATAGAGCCACAACTAAAACTAAAATAAATGGGGAATATCAACTAAGTAGTGAAAATGATTGTGGACAAAAAGTGTACATAAAAATCAAAAGCACAGACACTAGAAAACCATGAACATAAAAGCTGCAGCAAGAATAAAACAATAACAAAAACATACACTCAGGTGCACACTACCAACCAGATACAAACAAACACATAGATACACACCCTGATAGATACACAGATACAGACAGACACACACACTCTCAGGTACACATAGATACAGACAGACACACACACTCTCAGGTACACATAGATACACACACTGATAGATACATAGATACAGACAGACACACACACATTTAGGTACACATAGATACAGACAGACACACACAAACACTCAGGTACACATAGATACAGACACACTGACACTTTTTTTTAGCCACCCTCCTGTTTCTTACCTTTAGGCTGCAGGAGGGTGGACTCTGCTGGCTGGGGCTGATGTGAGTGTGGGTCTGACTCTGTCCTCCTCTTCACACTCCCCAATGCTTCCTCCCACCCTCCTGTTTCTTACCTTTAGGCTGCAGGAGGGTGGACTCTACTGGCTGGGGGCCTGGGGCTGATGTGGGTGTGGGTCTAACTGTCCTCCTCTCCTCTTCACACTCTCCGGTGCTTCCTCCCGCGCGGGTGTTAGCTGGGAGGAACTTCCTCCCAGCACTGCCAGTGCCAGGATCCTTAAAGGGGCCCGGACTAGCTCTTAAAAATCCACGGCACTGATCGGGCCCCTTCAGAGATATGCCCATCGGGTGGCCCTAAGTGCATGTGCCACCTGATGGGCCCCCTCAGTAGTTCTGCCACTGCCAAAACACATGTATATAGCGATAACTGCTATATATATGTATGCACATTGGGAATTGGGGGCCTGGGCCCACCAGGACCGCCGGGCCCATGACAACAGTCATGGTTGTCACCCCCTGATGGCGGCCCTGCATCTCTAATAGATGTTTTTACAAATTTAAAAATACACAAATGCTAAATCACCAGTTATTATAAAAGATATTTTCAAGTGGAGCATGTTTTGAACTTACCCAGAAGCATGATCTTTGTTTTTGCTCACATGTACCTTAAAGACCAAGATACCATAATTCAGATTTTTTAAGGTTATGAATAACCTGTATATAGACAGGATTTTTGGTGACCTGAGTAGTATACTACAGTACAACATTCATTGAATAGCAAAGTGAATGAATTCCAGTGGGGGTGTTTAAACCAAGCATGCTTCGAGAACACAATGTGAATATAGTCATACGAGAAGAGGAAAAATGATAAAAATATGGACACTTTGCCTAGAAATACCAGGCTCTGGAGCTTATCTGAAGTAACCCATACCTTTTTATCTGGTGGTGGAACGTACAGTAATTTGTCCAATCTGCCAGGGCGCATCAAAGCATCGTCTAAAACGTCTGGCCTGTTTGTTGCAGCCACAATCATCACGGAATTGTTTATAACCTCCTCAAACTCCAGCTGTCAGAAACAACAATTAAGGACTATTAAGAATAACGTTGCAAAATAAATGTATTGTTCAAATGGTAAGAAGAAATTAAGCAGGGTGTATGCCAGGAGCTAGCCGGCTGTGTTCTAATGCACCTGCTTACACGGATGACAGGTGTCTACTCTGCCCAAATGTGCTGTGTGGGGAAGGGGAAGGGGAAGGGTCAGTCACTAAGAATTATATTTTGCAAAACAGACATATGCTTGCTTTTTTTTTCTTCAAGTTTTGCCATAGTGTTTTAAATTAAAATCTTAGCAGCATAAAAACGGTTTCACTATAGGAGCATATAAAGGAGTTTCCTTTATAGACAAATCATTTAGATTTTTTTTTTTATGTTTTTGTATATGAAAAGCTGTGCCATATGGTGGTATAAGAATGCTTGTTTTGCATAATATTGCTTTTATTTTTAACACTGTGAACATGCAAAGATGTTCATACAGGTACATTACAACCTTTAACATAAGATCAACTTTCTTTTCTTTTGTTTTTTTAATCGGCATATAAAAAGTTGTGCCACTTTGGGTCACTGCCTGACATCTCAGGCAGAGCTGCAGACAGCCATGTGATTGCGAGGCCCTCGCGATTACAGAGGCCCACGAGGGCCGGACTGGCAGCAGGGGAACAGCCGGGAACAGCGAGAACCGTCTGGCCAGGTAAGTTTCTCTGGCCAGCAGGACTAACGGTCGTTAGAGTGAACCAGGCTGCCCTAACAGTGTTTAAGCCCACAGTGTGCAGGGCGGCATAGTACACCTTAACGGCCTTAATGGAGACAAGAGGGGGCCAGGGAACCTACCTATATTTTTACCACTACAAGGCCAGGAATACGTTTGTGTTCCGGACACTATATTGTTTCTTTAAAGGACCACTATAGGCACCCAGACTACTTCAGCTTAATGAAGTGGTCTGGGTGCCAGGTCCCTCTACGGCAGGGGTTCTCAACCTTGTCCTCAAGGACCCCCCCTACCAGTCAAGGGTTTAGGGATTACCTGGGTGTGTCTAAGGTGTTTAGAAAAAGAAAGAAAAAAAAAACACCTTAGAGTCTAAGGTGTTTTTTTTCCCCTTTTTCTAAACACCTTAGACACACCCAGGTAATCCCCAAATCCTGGACTGGTAGGGGTTCCTGAGGACTGGGTTGAGAACCCCTGCTCTAGTGTTAACCCTGCCTGCTGTAAACATAGCAGTTTCAGAGAAACTGCTATGTTTACATATGGGTTAATCCAGCCTCTAGTGGCTGTCTCATTGACAGCCACTAGAGGCGCTTCCGACTGTGATTTTCACAGTGAGAAGACGCCAGTGTCCATAAGACTGACTGAATGCGTGCACGGCTCTTGCCGCGCATGCACATTCAGCCGATGATGTCAGAAGGAGGAGGATAGTCCCCAGTGCCGAGGGTGCCCGGCGCCCGTCGGGAGGGGTGCCATGAGGGTGGGGGACCTATTAACACTATAGTGCCAGGAAAAAGAGTTTGTTTTCCTGGCACTATAGTGGTTCTTTAATATATATATATATATATATATATATATATATATATATATATATATATACACATACATACATACATACACACACACACACACACTCACTGACAAACACACACTCCCTGAGACAAACATTCACTAAAACAAACACACTGAAACAAACACACACACACACTGGGGCTCTTACACAAACTCACTAGCTTATATACACTTTTTTTGATATATAAAATAAAAAAGTTCCTACCAGTGGCCAGGTGTTGCTGTCCAGTGAAACTGACCAGCCTTCTCTCATCACAACCCTTGGCCGCTGGGATATGAGGTCATCTAACCCAGCAGCCCTGAACACAAAGTGATTGGCCCCTCTGAGGCTTTCACTTTGCCTCATTTGGCCGGCGCATCTGGAGGGGTAAGAAAGAATGACCGGTGGGAGAGTGGTTTTATGTGCTCCCACTGGTCACACGGACATCATTGCTCCATAAGGATGGTAGCGCCGGCCCTGTGTCTGACACCCTCAAAAGGTGCTGCCTGTGGCGGTCAGCCCCTCCCCCCTTGCTACGCCCCTTTGAAAAAGTTTGTTTTCCTCTTCTTTCTCTATAGTTGCTTTACAATATGGTTGTCCAAATGTCACTTTTGTTATACCATATTTTTATACACAACTGTCTATGTATATTTTGTTATATGTGTGTCCGTCTACACACATAACAACATAGCCATGGACAATTGTGTATATTTGAGTTGATGTAAATACAACTTTTTGTATTTTATTCTTATCATATAAAGTTGTTGCCAAAATGTATATACATACACAGTATCTCAGAAGTAAGTACACCCCTCACATTTTTGTAAATATTTTATTATATCTTTTCATATGACAACACTGAAGAAATAACACTCTGCTACAATGTAAAATAGTAAGTGTACAGCCTGTATAACAGTGTAAATTTGCTGTCCTCGCAAACGGTTTAGACATTAATGGCTGTGTGTTGAGTTATTTTGAGGGGACAGCAAATTTACACTGTTATACAGGCTGAACACTTACTACTTTACATTGTACAGTGTTGTCACATGAAAAAATATAAAATATTTACAAAAATGTGAGAGGTGTACTCACTTTTCTGAGATACTGTGTGCGTATATATATATATATATATATATATATATTTGTGGTCAAGGCATAAAGCCGTAGATTTAGTAACCAAAACAAACAAGACCTGAACAGTCAGTTGGGGTGTGCCGTAACTGACGACGCAGTAGGCCTAAAAATAAAAGAGGGCCTACCTCAAGAAATGATTAAAAGGAGGAGTGGTGGGTGGGACAAATCTCTAGACCTGAGACGGTAGTGAGTGAAGGGCTGGATCTCCTTAAGAAGGGGAACCAAGCCCCTCCCACAACTTCAGGCCCTGCCTTCCATATATATATACACACACACACACTGAACAAAATTATAAATGTTACACTTTTTTTTTTTTTTGGTCCCCATTTTTCATGAGCTGAACTAGAAAATCTAAGACTTTTTCTATGTACATAAAAGGCCTATTTGTCTCAAATACTGATCACAAATCTGTGTTAGTGAGCACTGCTCTTTTGCCGAGATAATCCATCCACCCCACAGGTGTGGCATATCAAGATGCTGATTAGACAGCATGATTATAGCACAGGTGTGCCTTGGGCTGGCCACAATAAAAGGCCGCTCTAAAATGTGCAGTTTTATCACACAGCCACAGATGCCGCAAGTTTTGAGGGAGCGTGCAATTGGCGTACTGACTGCAGGAATGTCAAGAGCTGTTGCCCGTGAATTGAATGGCGTTTCAGAGTTTCCACTTTACTGTCCTGGGTTTACTGAGAGGTGTTTGTCATATCGGAGGTCGTGGGGAGGTAATATCGAGTGGAAATATTAGCCAAGAGCCGATCTTGGCTAGCTTGCACCACAAGAAGTTATATGGCAGCTGCAGTGTTTTTATTTTTTATCCTCAGAAGCAGACATCCAAATTATCTTGAGTTACTATTTTTGAGTTATAGTTTCTTTTAATGTTTTATGTTAATTTTTTTATGAACAACACTCTAATATGGTTAATTGATAAGTATAAATATGCTCTCGTTTGTCAGAATAATCATTAAATACTGCATTGCTTACGTACATTTGATATTTCATCATATTTGCATAGGGGTTCAGTGACACATTAGATGCATAATTCTCACACACACAATCTGATGCTTATTTACAATATTACAGGAATACGGTCTATTTTTGTGTTATTATTCAAACTAAAAGACACAATGCACTATAACCTCAGTGTGTATAATTGTGCAATATATACATATAAAAACATCATCTCAGTGCATTTCCTGGCTTACCTTTGCTCTGTCTAATTATGGTGCCAGGAGGCCCGTTAGAGGCACTCTTACTTCAAGTTAAATTGTTCTCGAAATGGTTTAACCCCAAAGTTGCCTCGAGTGGCGATGACCACTCCCCCCCAGACGGCATCCAGCATGTGAATTCAGGAAGCATGAGTGCCGCTAGGGAAGCTGTTAATTGGCAGAGAGCAGCTCAGCTGACGCTCTCAGCCAATCAGTGACTACCCATTCACTAAACTGGCTAGGAAAGAAACTCATTTTTACTTTGATAAACTTTCTCCACAAGGTTTTATTTTTAATACTAATAAATTATGGCAGCTTTTCTTTGAGTGGGTTAAGACACTAGATAGCTTTCTGAAGCCAACTTTCATTTTATTCCACTTTAATACTTTAATCCAATTAGACAACAAAGAATGCCTTGCATTTTGTTTTGTTTGGAAGAAATGTGCTATTGGAGCATAGAATGTTGTTTGTCCTGTCAGTCTCTCACTATGTGATTAAATAAGATTTACCGACTAAATGTCCAAGGCTCTCTCAGGTGAGCTGGGAAAAATACATTTATGGTTAATAAATTAAAAAAAAAAAAAACAACAAAAGCCCTTAGCTGCTACTTAGCAACTGGCTTTTAGTAGCAGCAGCCCGGCCTGTAGCTCCCCGTCTTGAATTGTGAAATTCTGCAGTCACTGAGCAGTCACTACTCTCTAAAAGTAGTGTCAGGGACTTGAGAGAGTTGCAGCTAGCCGGTAATAAGTAGCAACAAGATCAATACTGTTTCTGAGATGTCCAGCACTTTGATAGGATGATCGGATTTGCAAACGCTCACTAGCTTTTGATTGTATTCGGACGGTAGTCACCATCACCTGGGGTTTCATACAGACACTTTATGTAGGACCCTGGAGTAATCCTATGTCTAAGGCACCTGTGTCCATTATAGGTGCAAGGTGTGTATAATGTGTTTGTGTATTGTTGGTTGTTTTGTGTGTTCTCTTGTCTAGCTAATGCTTGCTACCAACTAGGTGGATTTAACTATGGAGCCTGTATAGCGCCCTATGTTGGTAGCAACAGCTATATGCACTACCTGAATAGCAAGGCTTGTTAATTTGCATATTCAGGAAGTTTTGCATATTGCTACTTCTGCAGGCAAGAGAGATATTGTGTTAATTATTGTCTTCCCCACCCTTTTATAAATATGTAATTGTGTTATTATAAGTTGCTGTATGTTGTCTGATATAATTTGGTTATTTGTATTTTACTAAATTTGCCAATCTAAGTGTAATGAGCATATGGGTTAGTCCCAAGTAAAAAATAAAGTTTTGTATGCAAGCTGCTTTTGAAACTGAGTCTTCGGACCTGTTGGCTGGCTGCACGATCCCTCTAGCCCAAGGGCAAAAAGAGAGCTAGGCCTGGGAGCCGCACGTGTCTTTATAAAGACAAGAGCAATCACAGTGCAGGCAGAGGTGGTGTCAGGATCGGGACAGGGATCCAACACGCAGAGTACAAAGAGTGGAAAGGTACGTATACCGGGCCTTAGAATGGCCGGACTAACGTACTGAGAGAAATAGAGAATAGTCAGAGACAAGCCAAGGTCGAGGGAACGGGAAGACAGATAAGCGAGAGACAAGCCGGGTCAAGGGATAACAGAGAAGCAGGGTAGTACAACAAGCCGAGTCAAAACCAAATAGAGCAAACTAGAATACCAGAGCACAGAGTGACTAGACAAGCTAGAACCACGACAGGGCAATGAGCTGAAGTGAGAAGTAAGCTTAAATACCCTGGCTCCGGATGGTAATCACGCCTCTGACAAGTACCGATTGGATATCGGACACTTGAGTGACAGGTCGCTCGTGATAGCGTCAAGACGTCACGTATTGAGCGTCCCGCTAGAAAAGGACGTGGATTCCTCGCGGCCGGTGTTTAAGTGACTGGATGAACCGCGAGGAACGAAGGAAACAGCTCGCCTGGACGGACAAACCACCAAGTCTCTACCTCCCTTAGAGGTAGAGGCCTCAGGTACCCTGACAGTACCCCCCCTCTCAGATACGCCCACCGGGCGGAAGGAACCGGGGCGAGATGGGAAGCGGAGGTGAAATGCTCTGCGAAGGCGAGAAGCATGAACGTCCTCCTGAGGTACCCAACTCCTCTCCTCAGGACCATATCCCCTCCAGTTGACCAGATATTGCAATTTTCCCCTTGAAATTCTGGAATCAATGATGGAGCTGACTTCGTACTCCTCCCGACCCTCCACCTGAACAGGACGAGGCGAGGAGACCTTAGAGGAGAATTTGTTGCAAATAAGAGGTTTCAACAAGGAGACATGAAAAGAGTTAGGAATGCGTAAGGCAGGTGGCAGAGCAAGGCGATACGCAACCGGATTGATACGAGTGAGAACCCTGTAAGGACCTATGTAGCGAGGAGCAAATTTCATAGATGGAACTTTTAGGCGAATATTCTTAGTACTCAACCATACCCTATCCCCAGGAACAAAAACAGGAGCCGCTTTTCTATGCTTGTCAGCGTGTTTCTTGAACAACGAAGAACTGTGTAACAGAATTTGCCGAGTCTGATCCCATAATTTCTTCAGGTTGGCGACATGATCATCAACCGACTGTATCCCCTGAGAAGAGGAAACCGAAGGAAAAATCGAAGGATGAAAGCCATAGTTCATGAAGAAAGGGCTAGAGCGAGTTGAATCACAAACAAGGTTATTGTGTGCGAACTCCGCCCAAGGAATCAGACCGACCCAATCGTCCTGGTGTTCGGAAACAAAGCAACGCAGATACTGTTCGATCTTTTGATTAGTACGTTCAGCAGCTCCGTTAGACTGAGGGTGATAGGCAGAGGAGAAGTTCAATTTGATACCCATGTGAGAACAAAAGGATCTCCAGAAACGTGAGACAAATTGAGAACCTCTATCAGAAACAATCTCCGAAGGAATCCCATGTAGGCGAAAAACCTCTCTCGCAAAAATCTCCGCCAATTCAGGAGAAGTCGGAAGTTTAGGTAATGGTACGAAATGAGCCATCTTAGTAAATCTATCCACCACCGTGAGAATAACAGTCTGTCTCTTGGAAGCAGGTAAATCAACGATAAAGTCTATGGACAAACAGGACCAAGGTTTCTCAGGAATGTCCAAGGGGTGTAACAGGCCACATGGAGAAGCATGAGGTAGTTTAGTCTTGGCACAAGTCTCACAAGCTGCGACGAACTCCTCAATATCTTTTCGAAGTGAAGGCCACCAGAAATCCTTGGATATCAGAGAGTATGTCTTGCGAATACCAGGATGGCCAGCTATCTTACTTTCGTGAAAACATTGTAAGAGTTCCAGTTGAAGTTCAGGAGGAACAAAGTTTCTTCCCTCAGGAGTGTTTCCGGGCGCTAGATGTTGTGACTTCAGGATCTGGTCAAGTAGCGGAGAATGAATTTTAAGACTGGTATTAGCAATAATATTGCATTTGGGTACAATGGAGGACACAAGTGGTTCAACTGAAGCAGAAGGCTCAAATTGGCGAGATAGCGCATCGGCTTTAGAATTCTTTGAGCCAGGTCTGTAAGTCAGAACGTAATTGAAATGGGTAAGAAACAACGACCAACGAGCCTGCCTGGAGGACAAACGCTTGGCCTCTCCGATATAAGACAAATTTTTGTGGTCTGTGAGGATGGTAACAGGATGTAAAGTACCTTCCAATAAATGTCTCCACTCTTTCAAAGCCTTGATAACCGCTAGTAATTCTCTGTCACCAATGTCATATCTGCTCTCAGTACCGGACAATTTTTTAGAGAAAAATCCACATGGATGTAAAGGTTTATCAACACCCAACCTTTGAGATAGGACAGCACCTAAACCAGTCTCTGATGCGTCTACCTCAAGTAGAAAAGGCAGGGAAGTGTCGGGGTGAACTAAAATTGGAGCGGAAGCGAAAAGCTCCTTGAGAGTTTTGAACGCAAGAAGTGCTTCAGTAGTCCAATTCTTAGTATCAGCCCCCTGTTTGGTCATATTAGTGATAGGTGCGATAATTGAAGAATAGCCCTTAATAAAGCGCCTATAATAATTAGAAAAACCAATAAATCTCTGTACGGCTTTAAGACCTTTGGGTAACGGCCACTCTAGAATGGACTGGAGTTTATCCGGATCCATTTTAAATCCCTCCCCAGAGATCACATAGCCGAGAAAGGTTACCTGGGTTTGATCAAAGCTACATTTCTCCAACTTGCAGTACAAACCATGCTGAAGAAGCTTGTGCAAAACCCTCCTGACTTGCTTGTGATGAGTCTCAATCTCACTAGAATGTATAAGTATATCATCTAGGTATACAATGACGCACTCTTGCTGAAATTCCCTAAGAACCTCATTTATCAGATCTTGGAATACGGCTGGTGCATTGCATAACCCAAAAGGCATAACCGTATATTCATAGTGGCCATAGCGAGTATTGAATGCCGTCATCCACTCATGTCCCTGCTGGATTCTCACCAAGTTATATGCCCCTCTGAGGTCTAACTTGGTGAAAATTGTAGAGCCCTTCAAACGATCGAAGAGTTTGGTGATCAAGGGAATCGGGTAGGCATTTTTAATGGTTATCTTATTTAAGCCTCGATAATCAATACAAGGTCTCAAAGAACCATCCTTCTTTTTAACAAAAAAAAATCCAGCCCCGGCAGGAGAGGAGGACCTCCTGATGAATCCCTTGTCTAAATTCTCGTGAATATACTCCTCTAGAACTGAGTTCTCTTTCGTAGATAATGGGTATACATGACCTCTGGGGGGCATGGTACCAGGGAGTAGGTTAATTTTGCAATCAAAGGGCCTGTGTGGAGGTAAGGTATCGGCTTTCTTTTTGTCAAAAACTGCCTTTAAATCTAGATACTGAGGCGGAATTTGTGTCTCTGTAGGATTGTCAGAGTTAGCCGATGTGTTGGTTAATCCGAGAGGTAAGACCTTCCGCAAGCATTTTTCTTGACAATTCTGTCCCCACGAAACTATCTCCCCTGACTCCCAATTAATAATAGGGTTGTGTCTCCTCAACCAGGAGTACCCCAGGACTATGGGAATAGACGGAGAAGAAATGAGCAGTAAGGATATGTCCTCTTTATGTAGGATGCCAACAGTTAAGTTAATCGGTATGGTCTCATGGAAAATAACAGGCTCAAGTAACGGTCTACCATCGATGGCCTCAACAGCCAGTGGTGTCTCTTTTAACTGGGATGGAATAGCATGCTTGGCAGCAAAACCCTGATCTATAAAGCTCTCAGCAGCTCCAGAATCGATTAGTGCCATAGTCTTAACTACTCCCTTTTCCCACTTTAAAGAGACGGGTAACAGAAGTCTGAACTCTTTGTAGTTGTGAATAGAGGACAAAGTAGAAACACCCAAGGCCTGTCCTCTAGAGAAACTTAGGTGCGAGCGTTTCCCGAACGATTGGGACAATTTAGGCGTAAATGACCTCTGACTCCACAATACATACATAAACCCTCCCTTCTCCTGTACTGTCTCTCCCTCTCTGTGAGATGAGTACTGCCTATCTGCATAGGTTCAGGAATGCGTAAGTCCTCGAACTCAGAATTTTGAAAGGTAGGCGCTAGTTTAAAGGAGGGTCTACGGGTCCTATCTCGAGTGTTCTGCCTCTCTCTTAAGCGTTCATCAATACGAGATATAAAAGAAATTAAATCCTCCAAACTCTCAGGGAGTTCTCTAGTAGCGACCTCGTCAAGAATTACATCTGACAACCCATTCAGAAACACATCTATATAAGCCTGTTCGTTCCACTTAACTTCTGCCGCCAAGGACCTGAACTCTAGTGCATAATCCACAAGTGTTCGATTGTCCTGTCTAAGGCGCAACAGTAATCTAGCTGCATTGACCTTTCTACCAGGAGGGTCAAAAGTTCTTCTAAACGCAGCTACAAAGGCATTATAATTATAGACTAGTGGATTATCATTCTCCCATAAAGGATTGGCCCATCTCAGAGCTTTCTCAATGAGTAAAGTAATAACAAATCCAACCTTCGCTCTATCTGTAGGATAAGAGCGGGGTTGTAATTCGAAATGGATGCTAATCTGGTTCAGAAAGCCACGACACTTCTCCGGTGACCCGCCATAACGTACTGGTGGGGTAATACGGGAAGAAGCACCTACAGTGGCTACCTCTAGACCTGAGACTGCAGGAGAGATAGAAGGAGTACGTGTCTCCTCAGGTGGATTACTAGCACGAGACAAAAGTGCCTGTAGTGCCAAAGCCATCTGATCCATCCTATGCTCCATGGCGTCAAACCTGGGATCCGAAGAACCAAGCTGACTGTTTGTACCTGCAGGATCCATTGGCCCTGTCGTAATGTCAGGATCGGGACAGGGATCCAACACGCAGAGTACAAAGAGTGGAAAGGTACGTATACCGGGCCTTAGAATGGCCGGACTAACGTACTGAGAGAAATAGAGAATAGTCAGAGACAAGCCAAGGTCGAGGGAACGGGAAGACAGATAAGCGAGAGACAAGCCGGGTCAAGGGATAACAGAGAAGCAGGGTAGTACAACAAGCCGAGTCAAAACCAAATAGAGCAAACTAGAATACCAGAGCACAGAGTGACTAGACAAGCTAGAACCACGACAGGGCAATGAGCTGAAGTGAGAAGTAAGCTTAAATACCCTGGCTCCGGATGGTAATCACGCCTCTGACAAGTACCGATTGGATATCGGACACTTGAGTGACAGGTCGCTCGTGATAGCGTCAAGACGTCACGTATTGAGCGTCCCGCTAGAAAAGGACGTGGATTCCTCGCGGCCGGTGTTTAAGTGACTGGATGAACCGCGAGGAACGAAGGAAACAGCTCGCCTGGACGGACAAACCACCAAGTCTCTACCTCCCTTAGAGGTAGAGGCCTCAGGTACCCTGACAGGTGGATACCTGGTGGGATGAAGGGATGCAGAGGAATAGACAGAAGGGATGGATACCTGCCTGGAAGGGAACTGCAGCCTGGTCGGGTGGAAATGTTCCAGAGAGACCCATATCAAGCTTCTGCGAAGCGCTCCAAAAGCCCCTGTGGCAGCAAGGAAGCAAACCAGGTGGAGATTCTCAGTCATAGTACAGGAGCTCAGTCACATGTATGTTTTCTGGTCATATAAGCAGTGTTCTTCCATAGAGCAAGGTTTAGCTAGGATTATGTGCTTTAAAAAAAATGCCAGAACTACAAACTAATAGAATCAGAGGCTAAGTTAAAGAAAGACTCCAGGAACCAAAACCATTTCATGTCAATCAAGTGCTTATGGTGCCTAGATTCCACAAAATGCCTTCTTACCTTTTAAGTGTTAAACCTTAACAAAACAACTAAATTTATTTAGAATTGTTTTGCTGTTAGGCAATGTAGCAAACACAAAGCACAGTTTCTGTAAATATAGATCAACAGTCATTATTCTATAACATGTTTTGATTCACTTACAGGGATAATCTATACACCAAAACCACTTCTGCTTTTATTATGTTTTTCTTTATTAATCATATGCAACCATATGCATTTTTGAACAGTGTTTGTACAACATACAAACGCAGGACTCACTAAAACAAATTCATTTACTTGAAGTTGTTCTAGTGCCACAGTAGATCCCAACTACTAAGTGCTCACAAAACATTATTTTTTAATTATTTGAGCCCCCTGGATATGAGAGCCATGATTGTTACTGGCTCTTATACCCAGGCACACCATGACATGACGTGTACATGTGCAGTGCTATCACAGCTTGCCACAGAGAATCATTGCCATAGAGAATTTCAACGATTCTCTATGACAGGTTCAATGGCGGAGTGCATCAAGTTCCACGCATGGCCTATGGTCCCCAATGTGCCTCCATAAGGAGCATTGGATTGGTCCATCATCCTTTAGGCAAGGCCGTAACGTTGTTCATATTATCTGGTTATACCTTATTCCCCCCCCCCCCTCCCTCCCTGCACCAGCTGTCCGAATTTTCTTGTCTTATTGAGATTTGCTGTACCCCTCTACTGGACGGTGCTCTGGGGATGTGTAATGGAAGTGCTTTGGACATGGAGGCAGACCGGGCCCCATTTCCTGTGTGCATACTCATACTACATTGATCATGCAAGGAGTAGATGGCAGCACTAAGGGCGACTCAGCACTGGAGAAAAGGGAAGTATTATTTTCTTTTTTTTAAATGTGCACACGGGGGTCTGATGTCAGTGCACAGGCGACACACAGAATAAGGTTCTACCCTTGCATGCAGCACTGGTAAGGGGCCTGCAAAGGGAAGGTTGTATGTCCTCTCCCTCGTGCACTCCACCCCTCCCACATTCAGATTTTTGGTTTGTTTCCCCTCTGTCATGGATCCTGTCCCTCTGTCCGCCGCACTCTCACTCCCAGCACAGAATATGCGCATGTGCTCTGAGCCTGAAGATCGGTCCAATGCTTCTCTATGAGAAGCATTTGATTGAAGCAATGATGTCAGAGCATTGAAGGCAGCAAGAGAATTTAAGATAAGGTTATAAATATTATAATTTTTTTTGAGAAACATAATGGGGAGTACCAAGTACATAATGCTTAATAGGGCAATAAATTAAAAAATAGTAACCCTTTAAATTAGACTGTAAAATAAAGTCTGCAAAGTTATCCCACAGACGCAAACATAAAAATGAACACGTCCTAGTGTATACAGGTCTGAGAATATCATATCATATTTTTTTTTCTTCTATTTAATAACATCCAGTAAAGTTTTCCTCTCTCCTATAAGTAATAGACAGGGATTATCAACATTACCTTATCATCGTGGCAGTTTCCAGTGCCTTCCAGCAGTACTTTAGTGCCCCTACGTTCAGTGGTCTTTAATCCAATACCGTCCAACTCATTAAGCAGAACAGACAAAATTCTTTCCTGGACACCGGAGCCAGAACCGCTGGACGAACGTGACCCCACAATGGCATCAATCTCATCAAGGAATACAATGGCTGGAGTGCTAGCTCTTGCTTTCTTAAACACCTGTATACACAGAAAGTCATCAGGAATCTCGAGTGGACACATTGGAATTTGGAGGAAAATAGCAGTCCTCAAAAAGCCCTGCAATTGTGTTATAAAATAAAATATATCTATTTTTGCATTAAATAAGATTCTTATTAGCCATGGACTATTGAATATGTATACCCTGTGTATATATGTCCAGAAATGTATCAGCAGCTACCTAAAATGTAATTTCTATATGTGTGCCCAATCTTAAAGCTACAGTTGTGACTGTTATGTGGGGACTATTTGAAAAATCTTGAGCTTTCCTTTCTAATAGCAATAAGAATGTTCACTGGTTTTCTCTGGCACAGAACTGCCAACAGTCTAATTACATGTAGTGAGTTCCGTTTAAAAAAATAAATAAAAAATAAAATAAAAAAAGGCTGCAAAGTTTCCCACAAAGAGAAAGGCTATGGTAGTGTTTACTAGGGTTAAGGGCTGACGAACCGCTACTTCTCTAGAAGTGAAACATTTTTTTGTTTTTGTTTGTTTTTTAAAGCATACAATATCGTTTAATCTATACACCTGCTGGTGATTTTGTCAAAACAATATATATATATATATATATATATATATATATATATATGTCTAAATGGCATCTTGTCACTCAAACAACAAGTGGGTTTACTTTAAAAAATAAAAAAAAATACAGCAATATTTATATATAGTGTTCTTACGAGAAAACCACTACTTCAACAACCGTGGCAAGTTATCTAAATAACATTGAACAATTTTGTCTCAGACAATACATAACCAAAAATAGCAAGCAAGCAGCATTTCTAGAGCACTTTAATACTCTAGCATTCTTTCTCATCATATCCAGGTATTATTATGTGTTGTTATTACTGTGGATCTTATAGTTTACACACTTGGAATTCATAAACGTATGTACGTGGGCTAGATCTAAGCAGAAACCAACAATCATACTGTAAGGGACAGCATTTTCCCTTCCCTTCCAAGTAAGAGTGGTTAATTAGGATTATCGAGGACAAAACTTCTCATCCACTCAACAAGATATTAGCTCTTGGTGGCTGTGGCACAAGGTGCAGTTTCTTCTCTCCACCTTATTAGTAAGTGTTGGTGGTTGGATAGCAGATTGTAATACGCAATAATTGTACATGGGCAAGATGTCGACTGATAAATATGGCTAATGTCATGCCTAAACCAGAGTAGTAAAGGCTACTTAGGACATTAAGCCAGTGCCTGGTAAACATAGGAACCAAGCCATATTTATTATAAGAAAATCAGCCATGTTGCCCAAGTTATAATACAATTTTATAAGAGTATCTATCCCTCCAGAGTCAACTAATATTTTTTTTTTTTTTTTAAACCTACAAAAGGATAGGAGTAAAAAGCCGAATTTCTCAAGCTCTGCTCAAAGCACCATAAGCACTGCACCTCCACTTGAGTGGTTATGGTGTTATGATTCTTTTTTTTTTTTTTTTAATTCTTTATTTTTGCAGTGCACATACAGGGTTACAAGCAGGCATGAGGTGCCCCAAAAGCAGTCCTCAGGCATTTTCTCCGCACAACATGCGGGGCAATTGATTATCAGGCACATTTTTTATAATTATTTGCTCATGTATTCAATTGGTGAGAGTATTTTTAAACTGTGAGTAGGCTTGAACATTGTTTAAACTAGTCTTAAGCATTGGTCGCTTTAAACATTTGTCGCTTTAGACATTGTCGCTTTAGACATTGTCGCTTTAAACATTTGTTTATGAAGAGTATGCATGCTAAAGAAGATCTTTGCTTTCAAGATAATGGTTTAAAACATAAAGTGAGAGCACTGATTTCAAGAGTACAAGTCAGTCCACCTAGTTACGCTTGCGTCTTAGGGTAAGCGAAGTGTAAAGTGTAATAATTCTAGTGTGTCTCCAAGTTAGGTGCAGGATCGGTAGTGTGAATAAGACATGCATAGTTACTTCAGGCGTGGTTGAACGAGATACTGTCCCCTTTGTTATGTAATGACAGGAGGTTAACTTGGTAAGAGTCGATCTATATAGATGTTGTGCTGTGTAATGCTAGTCAGTCATTCCAGTGAGTGACTGCTGGGTGTGCAAGGCTATGTAAGCTTTGTACAAAAAAACAGAACGAAAGAATAGGTAGCGGGTAACAGACCTAGTCCCAAACCCAGATGGAACAGTCACCAGTACTGAACCAAATGGGGCAGTCCCAGTCTGGCTCCGCTAGGCCTATTGTACCGCAGGGAGACTCCAGGGGTCTCCAGGGGCTTAACCCCTAAACTATATAAATGCCAAACAGACAGAAGCAAATGCTCAAGGTCTCAAAACTTAAAAAAGTAAATGAGACCCTAGGCATACCTGGATATACGTATAGAGTTTAGGAAAAATAATATACACAGATACTGGAGGCTGGATCCCCCTAGCCAGGGAGGACAGTGCTACAAAATAAGTAGGTAATTAAATAAATCCAAGTAAATAAAAAAAAACCAAATGAATGAAGTATATACAACTAGTACATTCTCTACTGTCTAATGGATCTGGGATATAGTCAGAAGACAGAGGACTATTCTGGGATAGAGGGACAAAAAATAAAAAATCCTTTAATGTTAATAATCAATGAATATATCCATATCCCTGCCTCTGATGCTTACCCAGCCATATAGAGTTAATGAGTAGATAAATAAATCAAAATAAAACAAAATAAATGAAGTATATACAGCTAATGCGATCTCTACTGTCTAATGGATCTGGGATATAGTCCAAAGAAAAAGGGCTATTATGGGATAGAGGGACAGGACATAAATAAACATCCTTTAAAGTAAATAGTCAATGAATATATCCAAATCCCTGTCCCTGATGCTTACCCAGCCATGTATATAAAGCCATAGCCTGCTCAAAAGTTAGTGCTTAGACCTAATTCGTAATCTATATAGTATAGGTCCTCAGCTCACAGATGCAGATACAGTTAATCAAAACAAAAACAAATAAAAAAAAAACAACAATAATAGTCAGACTGTATCACAGAGGTGCTGCAAGCAGGAGATAGAGCAATAAAGTGAGAGAAGCGTAGGATATAATAGGGGGTCAGTACTAAATGTACTTGACAAATGTAGTTATAAAGCCTCTCTCCCTTTTCAGCTAGCTAGATAGACATAGTAGAGAAAGAAAGAAAATCAATCAAAAAATGGTGATACAGAGCATAATCAAAAAATGCTCCACACCCAGAGTGTTTAGTCAGTGCCCATGTGTGAAACACAAAAAATAATAAATGCTAAAAGCGCCCAACGCGCGTTTCGGTGCCTATGTCATGCACCTTCGTCAGGGACCAAAAGTTTGTGGTCACTAACCTCCCTTAAGTATGCAATATGCCCAGATATTGGCCAATTGGCCGGTCAGAGAGGATATCCCTCAGGTGTTGCAGAGTTACCTCAATCTAGCCACTCATTTCCGGTATTCCATGCCGGGTGGGGTGTCACGTGACCTCTCTCACCACGGACCGGATTGGTGAGATTAAGGGCTCCTCTGATTGGTTCAAACGCCCTATGTGACTCCTTTGATCGGCAGGTAGTGTGTGGATGTATACCACACCCCCTTCCAAGTCTTTGAATAATCTGACGATCGTATCCACAATGAGGATAGAAAGTAGAAGGACTACCAGTCCTAGGACTCTCAGGCAATCGCCCACCTAAATGCCAAATACAAACTAAGCAGTCGGCAGACCAGCGTATAGCCTACCTGACTATCTGTTAAGTTAGGTCCTATGTGCCCATATTGCACTGTATCCACCAACTCCTACAAATCTCAGCCAGCCATTAAATGTTAAGTTTAGACAGACTCTAGGTGCTTATACTTATATGTATAGAGTGTAGCTATTAGTCTCACACTCTATCAGTGGTAATGAAAGAACCACAGGGTACCATAATCCCTGATAGGCTATAGTCGCATAGAGACATCTACATAGCCCTGGCTAGATGAACAATTCAAGATTCGGGGATATGGGGTATCTCATATATATATATAAACAGGCTTCATAGGGTAGATGGACCTCCGGCTAGGCATCTAATGTATTGGAGGAACCATATTATCAGGGAAGCAATTATGGCAGATTCTACAGTGCAATCTCTTAGGTGTGATTGCGGTGCCGCTGTAAATAAAGGGACAGAGTCTTAAAGAGGTAGGGCGGTAGAGGAAAGCCGAATTTATTCAGCCCAATAGTGTAAAGTCACTTGAGGTTTTTGAGGTAACGTAAGGGTATGGGCTGTTTTAGTGGGGATCAACAGCATCAAAAAAATAACAAAAATAAACAATAAAAAGGATCAAAAAAACTATACTAGAATATAAAGCGTGTATGAGGCATATCTTGAATATTTACATGATAACATTATTTACATTAATTACAAACATGGGAGCTAAGAATGTTAATCCGCGATAAATGAGGTGTATGAAAAACCCTCGTTGAGACCAAGGGGTGCGAGTGTCTTGAGTTTATAGATCCAGAAACTCTCTCTTTGTAAGAGTTTTTTATCCAGATCCCCACCCCTTGGTCCCAACGTAACCCTTTCCAAACCACAGAACCTGATCCCATCTGAGGAACCCCTGTGATGCAGTTTGAGGTGTTTGGAGACTGGTGTGTCTATCAGTCTCCTTGGATTCACTGAGTTCACATGTTCTCTTATTCTTACTTTCAACATCCTAGAGGTTTTACCTACGTAGAGTTTATTACAGGAGCATGTGAGTAGATAGACAACACCTTTTGTCTGACAATTAAAAAAGGTTTTCACCTTAAACTCCTGGGAGTTAGATGAGTCTGTAAAGGTTTTGGATGGACGACGTATGAAGTGACAGGCCTTGCACCTCCCACACTGGTAGGTGCCTACCACTGAGGACTTAAGCCAGGTGGAATTCTGAGGGGTACTTTTCAGGTGGCTAGGGACTAATAAATCTTTTAAGTTTTGTCCTCGTCTTGCGGTGACAGAAGCATGGGGAGTGATTACTTTATGTATATGTGGGTCTTGGTGCAGGAGGGGCCAATATCTTTCCAAGATCTTAATGATATGGTTCCAGCCTGCATCATAACTCCCAATGCACCTAATCACATCCTGAGTTGTTTTACAACTGCTGTCCTCTGAAAGTAACTCGTTTCGATCTACCAGTAGCGCCCGTTTGTACGCATACTTGATGCATTTATTCGGGTACCCTTTCTGTTTGAACTGGCTCCGAAGTGTCTTAGCCTTAAGCTTAAAGTCCTCCAAGTTGGAGCAGTTCCGTCGAAGGCGTAGGTATTGTCCAATTGGTATCCCTCTTTTTAGGGATGGGGGATGATAGCTCTCCCAATTGAGTAGGTTATTTGTAGATGTGGGTTTTCTGAATAACGTAGAGATAAGATGACCATCTTCTGTCATTGTGATGGTTATATCCAGAAAATTGATTTTTTTTGCCCCCTACTTCACTCGTTAATTTCAAGTTGATGTCATTTAGGTTCAGGGTCCTCACAAAGTCATGGAAGAGGTCAATGGTGTCCGTCCAAATCAGTAGGACGTCATCAATGTATCTCTTCCAGACTTTGATATGTTGGGTATATTTCTGCATCTGGGTGTTGAAAACCATAGTTCTTTCCCACCAACCTAGGTGGAGATTGGCATATGAGGGGGCACATGCCGTCCCCATAGCCGTCCCCCTAAGTTGGTGGTAATATTTGCCCTGGAACATGAAAAAATTATGCGTCAATATGAATTGCATTAAGTCATGTACCAGGCGATTATGAGATAACGAAGCTCCTGGTTGTTCATCCAGAAAGGCCTGGATGTGTTTAAGGCCCACTTCATGTGGTATAGAACTGTATAGGTTCTCCACATCCAGGCTACATAAGATGGCATCCCCTGTTACGGTCAATCCCCCAATGGTATTCAAGGTATGCTTGGTATCCCTTAAGTAAGATGGGAGTTTAATGACTAATTTACGTAGAATCTGGTCTACAAATAGGCTTGTGTTCTGGGTTAAATTACCCCTCCCCGAGACAATAGGTCTCCCCCCTAATTTGGGTTTTTGTTTATGTATTTTTGGGAGGGCATAAAAGGTCGCTGTTATGGGTTTTTTAGTAAAGATAAAATCAAATTCATCTTTGGAAATTAGCTCTGATGCTAGGGCCGTATCAAGAATCTTTTTGAGTTCCATAAGATACTTTTTAGTGGGATCGCAGGGGAGTATTTCATACGTATCTTTATCCTGGATAAGATCATGTACCATAGATACATAATCGATTCTGTTCAGGATCACCGTATTGCCCCTTTTATCTGACGGTTTAAAGATCACTTTGTCCAGAGTCTGTAAATGTTTCAATGAACTCTGTTCCTGTAGAGAAATGTTACTAGCAGGTTGGACTTGGAGTTCTTTAAACTTAACTTTGTCTATTTCTCCACATGTTAGTTCAACAAATAAGTCTATATACTTGAACTCACCCTACCCTACCCTACCTCTTTAAGACTCTGTCCCTTTAATTACAGCGGCACCGCAATCACACCTAAGAGATTGCACTGTAGAATCTGCCATAATTGCTTCCCTGATAATATGGTTCCTCCAATACATTAGATGCCTAGCCGGAGGTCCATCTACCCTATGAAGCCTGTTTATATATATATATATGAGATACCCCATATCCCCGAATCCTGAATTGTTCATCTAGCCAGGGCTATGTAGATGTCTCTATGCGACTAGAGCCTATCAGGGATTATGGTACCCTGTGGTTCTTTCATTACCACTGAGAGTGTGAGACTAATAGCTACACTCTATACATATAAGTATAAGCACCTAGAGTCTGTCTAAACTTAACATTTAATGGCTGGCTGAGATTTGTAGGAGTTGGTGGATACAGTGCAATATGGGCACATAGGACCTAACTTAACAGATAGTCAGGTAGGCTATACGCTGGTCTGCCGACTGCTTAGTTTGTATTTGGCATTTAGGTGGGCGATTGCCTGAGAGTCCTAGGACTGGTAGTCCTACTTTCTATCCTCATTGTGGATACGATCGTCAGATTATTCAAAGACTTGGAAGGGGGTGTGGTATACATCCACACACTACCTGCCGATCAAAGGAGTCACATGGGGCGTTTGAACCAATCAGAGGAGCCCTTAATCTCACCAATCCGGTCCGTGGTGAGAGAGGTCACGTGACACCCCACCCGGCATGGAATACCGGAAATGAGTGGCTAGATTGAGGTAACTCTGCAACACCTGAGGGATATCCTCTCTGACCGGCCAATTGGCCAATATCTGGGCATATTGCATACTTAAGGGAGGTTAGTGACCACAAACTTTTGGTCCCTGACGAAGGTGCATGACATAGGCACCGAAACGCGCGTTGGGCGCTTTTAGCATTTATTATTTTTTGTGTTTCTCACATGGGCACTGACTAAACACTCTGGGTGTGGAGCATTTTTTGATTATGCTCTGTATCACCATTTTTTGATTGATTTTCTTTCTTTCTCTACTATGTCTATCTAGCTAGCTGAAAAGGGAGAGAGGCTTTATAACTACATTTGTCAAGTACATTTAGTACTGACCCCCTATTATATCCTACGCTTCTCTCACTTTATTGCTCTATCTCCTGCTTGCAGCACCTCTGTGATACAGTCTGACTATTATTGTTGTTTTTTTTTTTTATTTGTTTTTGTTTTGATTAACTGTATCTGCATCTGTGAGCTGAGGACCTATACTATATAGATTACGAATTAGGTCTAAGCACTAACTTTTGAGCAGGCTATGGCTTTATATACATGGCTGGGTAAGCATCAGGGACAGGGATTTGGATATATTCATTGACTATTTACTTTAAAGGATGTTTATTTATGTCCTGTCCCTCTGATGTGGAATTATTAAAAATTATTATTGTACTTGTATTGAATTATTGTACTAACTCCATTTTAACCCTATATTGTGACAATCCTCCATTTTGTCCTCCTAACCTGACTTCTTCAAATCCTCCATTTTGTCCTCATGACTTAACTTGTTCATTTTAAAACTACCTTACGTGACTGAACTTCTCAACCCAATTAATACAGTAGACAAAGACCGTGTTTCCTACAAGGACAAGTACCAGGAGGTGCTGGCTACTCCTTAAGACTTGTAAGATAGTATAGTTTGAAGGCCACGAGAACACAGTAGTAATGAAATGTTCTATTCATAAGAGACCTTGCACCTGGACATGAGGCCTGATATCACTGACTGTGTAAAATGACGCTCAAGCCCCCCTTTCCACCGAGTAAACCTCATGCTGGGAAAGATGGCGCCTGAGCCTTCTGTCCACACCCTTGTCCAGAATAATACCACCTCCCGGTGGGAGGACACCTAGCTGGTCACTCAAACCCCTGAGCCAATTAATAATATTGGTGGGTGGACACGAAGTTAGTCACATAATGTTTAATCCAATCAATGATGTTTATTTATTATCATCTGATATTCAATGATGATGTAATTTTGCTTTTAAAAAGATCTGCACAACTGTTTTCCAACCAGATTGTATTAAATTTTCTGAAGTGCTTTTAACCTGAACTCCATGTGTCAGTGTGAGCTTACTTCTGCGTATACGCAATTTAATCATCTCAGATTTGGACAGGAACAGATAGACTTTGAACATTTTGGTTTACTTTCAAAAAGTACCATAACAACTTGGCGCCCAACGTGGGGCATCGGGCTATGGCCTCTGGCCGGTGAGCCGTCCTAAGGAAGATGCTGTTGGACGGGGGAATCCTGGGGGTAGGAAGGGAGATTGATCACCTCCAGATACACGGTAGAGACTTCTGCAGAGCCACCGGTACGTTCCGGCCCCTTTGATTGACCCGTCCACGTGTCTGTGACTGCTTCCCGGGAGGACATCAAAGACAGGTAATATCTTGCCCGGTGTCTCGTTACTCACTTGTTTACCTGCATTTTAGTCTATCTGTTGCCTGGGTGTGTTTGAATTGTGTTTGAATTGTTTGCCTGTTTCCCCATTTTGAGATAAAGGGGGGGTGGACCTGCAGGGGATTTGCCTGGGGTTCTGTCTTGCTTGTTTTCCCCTTTTTGGGATAAAGGGGGGTGGACCTGAGGGGACTTGCCTGGGTCTTCAGTGTGTCTGTCTATCTGTTTGTATTTTACCCCTTTTGGGATAAAGGGGGGTTGACCCGTGGATGTGTTCCTGGGGGGTCTTCTGTTGCCTGTTTTACCTCTTTTAGGAACCACGGTGCTGTGGTTGTAAGGAAAAAGAGGGGTTGACCCGTGGATGTGTTCCTGGGGGGTCTTCTTTGCCTGTTTACTTCTTTTAGGAGCCTCGTGGCTGTGGCTGTAAGGAAAAAGAAGTTTGTGGAACTGTGGGATCTGTGTAGAATCATAGTTTCCTGTGATCCAAGTTTGTGTCACTTTGATAGCCTAGCTAGCTTCACTGTGCGCGTTCGGACTATCCAGCTCTAGTTGAGTTGGGGACGTCCTGACCCGGACCATCCAGCTCTAGTTGAGTTGGGGACGTCCTGACCCGGACCCTTCGGCTCTAGTTGAGCTGAAGGTCCACTGATTATTTAATCGTGGTAGGAGACTTAGCCTTGTGGCAGGGGACTTTGTTTCCTGGGGGAATTCAGGCAGGTATTGCTTGTTTTTCGCATCACGTGGTAGTGAGACTTATAAAGTGGGTTTTATAGGGGCACTACGGGAATGAGGATAGACGTGGCCACATTCTTGTGGACTGCAGAGTAGAGGGAGGCTGGAAAGGATTTCGGACCGGTGTTAGCTGTTATCCTTGGCCGCTGGTAGTGAGACTTATGAAAGTCGTTCTCCGAGCGGGGACACTACGAGGTTGAGAAAGGTGACTTTGGAGTAAGCACATGTAGAAGGAAAGGGATTACTGTTGATTTCATTTGAACTGTGATGCATGCACTGTATTTCAACTGTACTGTTGTTTGTTTAATGTGGAGTCATTTAAACTCCTGTGTCTGTCCCTAAGGATTTTTTCCTTACTCTTTACCTTTTCTATACTTCCTATATTATTATTCTATCCTCTTCTATTTCTATTGTGAGAGAAGTGATTGGTCACACACTTCTCACCTCCAATTAGTGACTAGTCTACGTTTTGGAAAGACGCACTGGGGGGGGACCCACCCCTCTCGAGTGTCAGTCCACCATTGTAGACACTGTTTAAAACCTTTCCCCCCTATATCTGGGACGCCTGTATAGGAGGGGAATGGAACAGGGTTAGAAAAGCCCAATAAGGGCTGGCTAGCGTGTGTGATCTAGTTGAAGATAGAGATTGCTAAAGTGTGTAAAATTGCTGTGCCTTCATGTGGTAGATTACTGACAGAGAAGAAAGCAAGCTTACTGGTACAGAGTAGCAATGCTATTCAGCAGGAAGGTAGGGTTGAGGAAGAACTAGATCACAAAGGGTTAAGAATGTATGTATATTATAATAATTGTTTTTGTATTTTGTGTTAGCCATTACCCTGGTAGAGGGTGGGGGTTTTGTATTGAGTTTCACTAAAGAGTATTATTAAATGTTGTGTTTTTGTGTCCCTTTGCTTTTGCAATAATTGTAACGTAACTGTCTTTCCAGCGCTGACATGGTTAAAAAACTTCATGCTGGCTCTCTCCTTGCCTTCTGTGAGACGCGAGGGGGGAGAGGGAGGGGTGACATTCCTGGTTTTTCAGTTCAGCGTTCAGTAAAATTATTCAGAAACTAATAAGATTTAGCAATGGAACAAAGTATTTTCTCCAAGACTGTTGTATAAGATAAGGAGTCAGGGATGTAGCTCAGTGTTTATTACGAAGGTTAGGAAAGTGAATCTGATGCAGGAATAGAGAATTATTTGGACGAGTTAAAAATGTAAAGGCAAGTGTGATTTGTTGCATTGCTATGCAATGTGGATAGAGGGAATATGCAAAGTTGTTAAGCTAGATTGTGAAGAGGAAAAGTGATTAATGGCTGTAGGTATATTGTTTGCATTCCGTGAGTTTATTTATTTATTTTATTTATTTATTTTCCGCCCGTGTATTGTGTCATGCTCATCCTATCTTAAAGACATGCTGTCTTCCTTAATTCCCATATATTATGAACAAAAAGGTTACGGTTACTAGGATTATCCTGCTATTAGTTTCCCTGTGTCAGGAAGGTGTCTGTGACAAGTATTGGTTAATATGTAGATAGAATATATATGTCTATCGTTTCATGTATAAGTAACAAGTGTGTTTTAGCTTTGTGTACAAAGATTGATAACATGCTGAAAGAAGGGTTATCTTAAAGAACATTTACTAAAAGAAAGTTCTAATAAACCAAGATTTCTTGAACAAATGAATAAGCCAAGTTTAAAGACTGACTAACATAATTTTTGTTGTAAGCCCAGATATTTTATTATTGCATATGCGTAGGAATTGAGACTTTGGGCATTATAGTATATTAATTCTAGATCTGTTACTAGCAGCAAGTGCTTAGCCTTATGCCTATCCCACGCATGCTTAAAACACTTCTACTGAGTTAACCTCTACCACTCCAGTTGGAAGGCTATTCCATGCATCCACTACCCTCTCAGTAATGTAATACTTCCTGATATTATTTTTAAACCTTGGTCCCTCTATTTTTGAGACTATGTCCTCTTGTTATGGTAGTTTTACTTCTTTTAAATATAGTCTCCACTTTTACTGTGTTGTTTCCCTTTATGTATTTAAAAATGCTTTTATCATATTTCCCCTGTCTCGTCTTTTCACCAAGCTATACCTGTCAAGATCCTTTAACCTTTCCTGGTGAATTTTACCCTGCAATCCATGAACCAGTTTAGTAGCCCTTCTTTGAACTCTCTCTAAGGTATCCATATCCTTCTGAAGAATATGGTCTCCAGTACTGTATCCAGTACTCTAAGTGAGGTCCCACCAGTGTTCTGTACAATGGCATGAGCATTTCCCTCTTCCTACTGCTAATACCTCTCCCTATGCAACCAAGCATTCTGCTAGCATTCCCTGCTGCTCTATTACATTGTACATTGTCATTAACAGCCAGAAACTGGAGTACAAGAAATGTGAATTAATGTATAGCCATTTATAAGCTTAACAAAATCTCCATTATCTTTTCCATTTATTTTGCAGAAGGCAATGTTATTTGTCTATTTTGTATGTTTTAAAAATACATTATCAGTAAAGAGTAGAATAAATTTTATCCCATTTACGAGACATAAAATTGTGATAATGTATATTTGTGATATAAGTAGAAATTACATTTTGAGATGTTAGATTATAAATTATTAAATTAAGAACGAGAGTCAGGGATAGCGTCTGTCTCCGCGGGCACAAGACCCCGTGTGGAGAAGTGGTGGGCAAGCCATCATGGGCCACCCATGGGAGTGAAACGTTCGAGGCTTGTGGAGACAAGATGAGCATGTTAGCCTTTTATTATTTTTCTCTAGGGAAAGCATAGGGCCAGTTAATAGTTGTTGTACATGGGCTATTTGCAGCCTCCATTGCATTTCTACCTAGTCTTGATTTCTGATGTATCCTCCATTGCTACATCACCTGTCTGCTCCCTTACCTGCCCACCCCCGCTTATTCCTCCCACCGATCCCTCCCCTTCATCTGCAGTCCCCCACTTTCCCCTACTGCCCCTCCCTCTACTCCACCTTCTCCTCCTCCTACTCCTCCTTCCTGCTCTTACTCCTCCCCCTCTTCCTACTCCTCCCTCTACTCCACTTTCTCCTCCTACCCCTTCCTCTACTCCACCTTCTCCTCTCTCCTCCTACTTCTCCTCTTCTCCTCCTCCTACTCCTCCCTCTACTCCACCTTCTCCTCTCTCCTCCTACTTCCCCTCTACTCCTCCTTCTTCTTCCTACTCCTCCCTCTACTCCACTTTCTCCTCCTACTCCTCCCTCTACTCCACCTTCTCCTCTCTCCTCCTACTTCCCCTCTACTCCTCCTCCTACTCCTCCCTCTACTCCACCTTCTCCTCTCTCCTCCTACTTCTCCTCTTCTCCTCCTCCTACTCCTCCCTCTACTCCACCTTCTCCTCTCTCCTCCTACTTCCCCTCTACTCCTCCTTCTTCTTCCTACTCCTCCCCCTACTCCACTTTCTCCTCCTACTCCTCCCTCTACTCCACCTTCTCCTCTCTCCTCCTACTTCCCCTCTACTCCTCCTCCTACTCCTCCCTCTACTCCACTTTCTCCTTCCACTCCACCTTCTCCTCTCTCCTCCTACTTCTCCTCTACTCCTCCTTCTCCTCCTCCTACTCCACCTTCTTCCCTCTCACTCTATCCGCTACTCATTCTTCCATCTCCCCACCACCATATCTGTATCCTTTATATGCTTCCTCCCTTCTTATTCCTTACCAATTTCCTCCACTCATAGACGACTCTGCCTCTACCTGACAACATTATATTTTGAAGAAAAGTTGCTCTGGCCACTCTTCCGCCACTTCCCAGGGGGGAATACCACACTAACGAAAAATTAAAATTATTCAGACATGAAAGAACTGTTTTGGGCACTCTCAAGGAAATAGTGCGGTCCTGACCCAGATTCCCATGGAAGTAAGACACCTGTAAGGGAGGTGGCTGTCCCTCATGTTTTTTCTACACTAAGTCCCCAGAAATCTCATGAAAGGAACCTGACTCATTAGAACAAAACATGAACATTCAACTTACAGATCTCTACAGAGGGGGGTCAGCAAGAGAACTGTGAATAGAAAGACAAATACCCCCCAATCTCACACAGAAATAGGTGAGGAAACCTCTTCTACTGCTCCTTATGGTTGCTTTGAACAGATGAAAGAAGAAACAAGACACCTTTCAACAGAGCATGCAGTAGCTTTACCAGATCCTGACTCCACTCTGTTTGCGGATAAAGAGGAAAGGTACCATACTGGATTTGCTGTTGCTACAGAAGATCAGGTACGTCAAGCACCTTCACTTTCCTCACTCACATCTGCTCAAGACGCTGAATTGACAGCCTTCTCAGTGGCATACAAAATGCCTGAAGGAAGACATGCCAATATCTACACTGACTCAAGACATGCCCTGGGTGCAGCACATTATTTTGGATCAATCTGGAAGATAAGAAGCACCACTCAGCTGCCCAAAAGCTGCCAACCAAGCCACAAGTGCACCAAGGGAAGTGGACGGAAGGGTGTCCGCTAAAGAAACTTCTATACTCACCATGTAGATCCTACCCACAGATTTCAAGCTTCTGAAAGAATGACAAGCAGCTGCTGACCCTGAAGAAATACAAAGCTGGAAAAACAGAAAGGGGCAACCCTTGAAGACGGGCTGTACTCCAACGCTCTTAAGCTCTGTTTACCCAAAAACATGTACTGGGCAGTGAGCCCATGGAACTTTATACCTATCCAAGACCCTCATGAACTCTTTGATCTCTAAAATACCCCTAAGCACCTAGCTAACTCTCAATATCCCTTTCAAGAATCCAGGTGACAAAGAGCTACTGGGTCAAATATGCACTAGTTATCATAGACATTTTGTCAGGATGGCCAGAAGCCTAGCCGGTCATCAATGTGACATCCAAGACCATATACCCAGTAATGCATTGTGAAAGTTGCAGAGATCACTCAGTGGATTCATTGTTCCAGATTCAAGACTCTCTCTGCAACATGAGAAGTGACATTTGTTGATTTTGACACACTTTTGACTCTAAAGAAAAAAAAAAAAAAAAAAAAAAATGACTTGTTAAATAAAAAGATACCAGCAAGTAGGTGTTTGATGGCCATAATAATGCCTGACCACCTGCCATCGATGGAAAGCCGAGGACCCCAAAAGGAGACCTCGTGAAGCTAAAAAGATCCAAACGCCAAGCTCCCTCAGGATTATTTGCCCATCCTGAGTTTGTGGTGATATTAATATTGACTAAATGATCCGAGTCCACCTACGCTGATGTAGCGTGGGACAGGTTTAATACTACAATGCATAAGCAAATGCGCCCTAGCCAAGGTTATTATGTCCATACACATAATACATGACAAGGTACTCTTGACACACCACATTCATGCTTCAGAACATAAAGAGGAGCACCCCTCTAAAGGGAAAGTTTGATTGATATATATATATTGATGCCATAGGTGTGCCAAGGGGGGTACCAGATGATTTTGCAGTAAAAGGAAAGTTTGAGTCCATTTTCCCAACCGTCACTGCTAATAATAATAATAATATTTTGATTTGCATTTATTATATCTATTGCAACCAACAACGTTTACCTGTCACCATGACTACTTGTGCCTATATTCCAGATAACACAAGTCCATATGGTAATGTAAGCTTGTCTATTTATGATGTCCCTCTGAAGAACTAAGAAGACTTTGAGAACCGTTACTCCAGTCATTTTTGTGCCTTTGGGTTAACACGTCTTCTGATACTAACATAATAAAGTTTTATCTCTTAGAATCTAACATTTCATAGGGGGGACTGATGTGGAATTATTAAAAATTATTATTGTACTTGTATTGAATTATTGTACTAACTCCATTTTAACCCTATATTGTGACAATCCTCCATTTTGTCCTCCTAACCTGACTTCTTCAAATCCTCCATTTTGTCCTCATGACTTAACTTGTTCATTTTAAAACTACCTTACGTGACTGAACTTCTCAACCCAATTAATACAGTAGACAAAGACCGTGTTTCCTACAAGGACAAGTACCAGGAGGTGCTGGCTACTCCTTAAGACTTGTAAGATAGTATAGTTTGAAGGCCACGAGAACACAGTAGTAATGAAATGTTCTATTCATAAGAGACCTTGCACCTGGACATGAGGCCTGATATCACTGACTGTGTAAAATGACGCTCAAGCCCCCCTTTCCACCGAGTAAACCTCATGCTGGGAAAGATGGCGCCTGAGCCTTCTGTCCACACCCTTGTCCAGAATAATACCACCTCCCGGTGGGAGGACACCTAGCTGGTCACTCAAACCCCTGAGCCAATTAATAATATTGGTGGGTGGACACGAAGTTAGTCACATAATGTTTAATCCAATCAATGATGTTTATTTGTTATTATCTGATATTCAATGATGATGTAATTTTGCTTTTAAAAAGATCTGCACAACTGTTTTCCAACCAGATTGTATTAAATTTTCTGAAGTGCTTTTAACCTGAACTCCATGTGTCAGTGTGAGCTTACTTCTGCGTATACGCAATTTAATCATCTCAGATTTGGACAGGAACAGATAGACTTTGAACATTTTGGTTTACTTTCAAAAAGTACCATAACACCTCTATCCCATAATAGCCCTTTTTCTTTGGACTATATCCCAGATCCATTAGACAGTAGAGATCGCATTAGCTGTATATACTTCATTTATTTTGTTTTATTTTGATTTATTTATCTACTCATTAACTCTATATGGCTGGGTAAGCATCAGAGGCAGGGATATGGATATATTCATTGATTATTAACATTAAAGGATTTTTTATTTTTTGTCCCTCTATCCCAGAATAGTCCTCTGTCTTCTGACTATATCCCAGATCCATTAGACCAGTGTTCCCCAACCCCCGGGCCGCGGACCGGTACCGGTCCGTGGATCAAACGGTACCGGGCCGCCCAGGGGTGTGGGGTGTGCGAGCCTGCCGGCTAATGCAGGGCTGGCATTGCCCAAGTGCCAGCCCTGCAATGTGCCTGCGGACCGGAGGGGAGATCAGAGCTCTCCCTCCCCAGTCTGCAGGCACTGTGCTGACAGCCGGCAGGGGAGTGAGAGAGGACCCGGGAGCTCTTACCTGCAGCTCCTCCGGGTCCTCCTCTCGCGAGATTTGGAGCGTTGCCGCGGTAACCACGGCAACGCTCCAAATCTCGCGAGAGTAAACTCTAGCCCTGTAACTGGGCTAGAGTTCACCTCACCACCACCGGACCACCAGGGAATCCCCACCGGACCACCAGGGACTAAGAAATGTCCCCCCTCCTCCCAGTAAAGGTAAGAAGGGAGGGGGGACATGAATATCTTAATTTTAATTAAATAAATTTTAAAAAAGCCTCCTTACCCCCCATACACACACTGCCCCATAAACACACTACACACACTGCCCCCACACACACACTACACACATTGCCCCATAAACACACTACACACACTGCCCCACAAACACTGCCCCATACACACTACAAACACTGCCCCATGCACACACTACACACTGCCCCATATACACACTACACACATTGCCCCACAAACACTGCCCCCATGCACACACTGCCCCCATGCACACACTACACACACTGCCCCACAAACACTGCCCCTATGCACACACTACACACACTGCCCCACAAACACTACACACATTGCCCCACAAACACTGCCCCATACACACTACACACATTGCCCCACAAACACTGCCCCATACACACTACACACATTGCCCCACAAACACTGCCCCCATGCACACACTACACACACTGCCCCACAAACACTGCCCCTATGCACACACTACACACACTGCCCCACAAACACTACGCACATTGCCCCACAAACACTGCCCCATACACACTACACACATTGCCCCACAAACACTGCCCCCATGCACACACTGCCCCACAAACATTGCCCCCATACACACACTGCACACACTGCCCCACAAACATTTCCCCCATACACACACTACACACACTGCCCCACAAACACTGCCCCCCACACACACACTGCAACTCTCACACGCACTGCCACCCTCACATACACACTGCACCGCTCACATTCACATACACACAATTTTGAGTCTATGTCTTTATGTGACTGTGTTTGTGATTTTCTGACTATGTATGTGTCTGCGTGTTTTTTTTAATATATGTGACTGTTTGGTTTTTTTTTGTCTTATTAAATCAAAACAAGCGGGCCACGGAAAAATTATCAAACGTTTACCGGTCCGCGGCGATAAAAAGGTTGGGGAGCACTGCATTAGACAGTAGAGAATGTACTAGTTGTATATACTTCATTCATTTGGTTTTTTTTATTTACTTGGATTTATTTAATTACCTACTTATTTTGTAGCACTGTCCTCCCTAGCTAGGGGGATCCAGCCTCCAGTATCTGTGTATATTATTTTTCCTAAACTCTATACGTATATCCAGGTATGCCTAGGGTCTCATTTACTTTTTTAAGTTTTGAGACCTTGAGCATTTGCTTCTGTCTGTTTGGCATATGTAAGCTTTGTGCAATGTCTGGGTGCCCAATATATAAACATGCCACGGTTCAACAGTAGTTTAAACATTAAGGTTAACGGTGCGTTAAGCATACACCTTATACAGTTTGCATTATCATCTGAAAAATATTAAACTTAAAACAAAGGTTAACATATGCTGCATTAACTAGCCCTTTTAGTGTGTGGATGCTTCTCCCCGCTTGCCATCAGGTGAGTGTGTGGGGACGAAAGCGGAGCCCAGTGGGGTTGTTGTCTTGCTATTGAGCCTGATGTGAATCGTATGGAAAATCATATGGAAACAATAGGCCAGTACCGGTCTCTGATAGGGTAGGGAGGTTATCCCACAATGTCCCGCTCAGCCAACTCCCGCCAGTGGTATATCACAGTCCCGGTTAAGGGGCCGAGTGCGTCTCGGTCTCTGTCGGCGCTGGTGCTCGGGAGGTTCCCTCTGTCTTGTTGGAGTGCCTCCGTTGGTCCGGCTGGACGATGTCGCCATTTTGGGACTCGTGGCTCGCTTTTTCCACTGCCGATCATGTTTTGCGGTGTTCTCGCTGGATCTGTTGCTGGGTATTGCCTGATTACGTGCGAAGCTGGAGTAGTCTAACTTGGTCGCTTTCTTTGCCCTGTTGGTCAGTGGCAGGCCGCCTCTGCGTTCATTGGGTCTCCCCAAGCTTTTCTTCAGGGCGACACCCCTGTAGCTCCAGCCTTTCAGACGCCTGGGGCTTGTAATAGCATTTGCTTTCTGCTTTGCGGTCACCCGCTGTGGGCTTGGTCGCTTGCCTTTTGTCTGGGTCTCCAGGTGGGGAGGTCGCATAAGTGCCTCCAGCTTCTCCCAAAAGGAGTTGAAAATAGCGGCCATTCGGAGCTCTGTGTCTGCTGGGATATGAGAGGCCTCCCGGGCCGCCGCCATTTTGGAGGCATCGTGTGCCGGGTTGCCCCTCTGTGTTGCAGGTTCGGCCTTATGGTAGGACTTCGCTGGGTTGCCCCTGTTGTCCAGGGGGGACCGGGATATCCCCCGCCGGTCCACAGGGGGGGGGGTAGGAAGCTAGTGTGTCGAGGGGTCCGTGCGCGTTTTTGCTGTCGCAGCTTTGTGTAGGCCCCAGTGGCTTGTGAGGTTTCCCGGGGAGCGTATGTCTCGATTTTGGGGTCATTGGATTCCCCCGGATTTCCCCTGCCTTCATCGTGCCGTTGAGCAGAATTTGCACCGATTTGTGGGGTGTTTATCCCCAAAACAGTTGCTTGGAGTCGGGAGCTCTTACGTTGTGCGTCTTTCCCGCTCGGCGGTTAGGCTCCGCCCCATGGTGTTATGATTCTATTGGTATTCAGTCTTCTGGTTTCCTGTCAATCCATTTCAGCGGGGCTCTCTGCAGTCACGCAGATAATCAGACATTGCCATTCTACATTATCCATAGGAATCCCACCAACCCTGGCTGCCTATGATGTGCTGAGAATGCGGACTTAGCTGCCCGAATGCCTACAGTGACAGCCAAAGTTAGGTGGATTCAAACACATACTGGAAAAGTGTAACTAAAGCTAAAATATGCTCAGATATTAGATATAGAATTTGTGAGCATTGGATTGCCCATTGCAGATGGATGATTGGCTGGATCGCAGAATGAGATTCGGATGACTTTGTGGGAGAAGGCATGGGTAGCAAGTGCAAAGGGAGCCTCGGCGCAAAAATAAAGGTAAATTAAAACCCTTTTCCAGGTTTTTACACCAAATGGAGGGGGTCAAAACGAATCAGGCACCAGGATAGGTTTGTATTCCTAAAGTTATAATGTCTCTTTAAGGCCAAAATAGCTGAACTGCAAAAATAGCTAACTTTGAGCAATTTTCCAGTTCAATCATTATGAACATAACATTGAATTCCTGGCACTTCTCACTTTGCTGAATAACACGGTTAGTAAAGATAAATTCACCTGCGCTAAAATCTTTTCCGAGTCTCCAACGTATGGCGAGAAAAGATCAGCACCGCTGACGGAAAGGAAAGAGCAATGACAGCTAGTGGCCACAGCTTTCACCAGCGTGGTTTTGGCACATCCTGGTGGTCCATAAAGTAGCACTCCTTTAGGCAATGTTAGCCCCATTCGGGTAAACGCATCAGGGTATTTCAAAGGCCATTCAATGCTCTGAAAACACAAAACACACCATTAGCAGGCAGAGATTTTCCTAAACAAAAAAGGAAAAAATTGGAGGAAACGGTAGAAGGATATAATAATTCAGGATTTAACGGGATTCTATATAGTGTTAGGAATACAAATCTGTATTCCTAACACTATACTGCCCTCTTGTCCGTCCACCCTTTCCCCCCCGCAGTACATAAAGTTGTTTTTTTAACCCTTTATTTACTCAACTGATTCCAGCGCTGATGTTCATCTGTGCTGGATTGGCACTCAGTCTCCTCCATTGTTATGCGACAGGGGATCTAACGCCCATGCGTGGCGAGCACATTAGGTCATTCCCATAGGTTTTCAGGATGTCCAGCGTCAGTTAGGCGACCCGGGTTTGGAACTCCTGGAAGTGCATCTCAGACAGCCACTAGAGGCTGTCTTAGCACTGCAATGCAAACATTGCAGCTTCTCAAAAACTGCAATGTTTACATTGCAAGACTAAGGCGGACAGGGACAGTGCACGTAGACCACTTCACTGAGCTGAAGAGGTCTGGGTACCGATAGTGTCCCTTAAGAAATTACATTAATACATATTTCATGAAATCTCATTGAAGATTTGTTAAAAGTTTAGTATACACCAAATCAAATGATTATTTATCCAAATTAATATAAGCTATTTTGGAGTATGTGTAAGACAAAGAAATATTTCCGACCAGATTTTTAGGTTCATATCAGTCAAAAGATGCATCCACAACCAGTACTGTTATGGGTTTATGCAGTAGTACCTAGAAATTCATGTACTTTTTATTACAGAATAACTATGGAGTAAAAACGACCACTATTTTTTTAAAATGCATTTGAATGAATTTAAAGAATGCAAAAATGAATAAATAATATAAAGAAAATAAACAGAAGTGTTATTTTACTTAACCCCTTAAGGACCAAACTTCTGGAATAAAAGGGAATCATGACGTGTCATACATGTCATGTGTCCTTAAGGGGTTAATGCAATATTTGTTATGTATGCTTGCAGCTGTAGTCCACCTATGAGTGGTCTGAGGCTCTGTTCTTACTCCTTATCAGAGAGCAAGATTTCAGAAAAGATTGTGTGAGTAGCATGCAGACACCACCAGACTTCAAGCTGAAGCATGTTTTGTGTTCTAAAAATCACTCTAAGCTCACTCTCAGAGTTGAGGGTGCTCTATGCACCATAACAACTTTGCATCACTGCAAGTTAATACTAAGGACAGTACACTGCCTTCCCAGCCAAAGTGGCGCATAACGGCAGTGATTTGCAACGATTGGCACAGATATAACCCTACCCCAGGACATCAAAGGAGGTCCTATAACGAAAGGAACGTCTCCATTCTCATTACTAAAAATGTGAAACATAAATTTCACAGAAAAAGAAGAAAAATATTAATTTAGCGAATTTATAGGGTATACAATGTTTTTTTCACGAAAAGGATCCCAGTTAAAAAAAATTATTGTAAGACATACTGAATTTTTTTTTTTTTTTTTTTTAACCAATCTGACTTTTGACACAGTGCTGTAAAATATGTTGCTGTTTTATAAACAATACAAGTAAAATCTTCCACCTGTTTCAACAATACTTTGAGGTCATCAAGTCCACCAATTTCTTCCCAGTAAACCGGTTTAAATTCTACCTGCCCAATAGAACTCCGAGCGGAAGAAGGACGGATTTTTTTAAATGCTTCATAAAAATGTACTTTGCTGATCCTGTCGTTTTCGCAATCCTAAAACACATAAGGCGCGCATAAATGAGTACTCCAATAAATTTATCACAGTCATGCAAAAAATACATGGTTGCACATTATGGACAAAAAAAATGAATCTATTGTTTGTGATAGCCAAAATGTTAGCATATTTATAGATAAAATGTTATGTCATATTTTAACCACTTAACGACCACATGCCGGTCTATCGGGATAGGCAACCTTCGGCACCCCAGATGTTGTGGACTACATCTCCATTGATGCTTTGTCGCCATTATGGCTGTAAGAGGATTAAGGGAGATGTAGTACAAAATATCTGGAGTGCCAAAGGTTTCCTATCCTGATAGGCCGTCATGCAGTGCAGGACTTTAATGCCCAGTGACGGCATAGTCAGTCACGCAGTTAAAGTACCTGCTGGTACCAGCTTGCTCAGCTGGAGTGTTTCCATCACTGCACAAAGCATCAAACTTATTCCTGTGGGTCCCCTGTCAGCTGGAGCCACAAGTAGTGGCCCCAGACTGACAGATAAGTTATGAGCAGCACTCAAATAGAGGGTTGCACATAGCCCTTTAAAGGGACACTATAGCCACCAAAACAACTTTATCTTAATGAAGCAGTATGGGTGTACAGATCATGCCTTTGAAGTCTCACTGGTCAGTTCTCTGCCATTAAGGAGTTTAATCACTTCTGTTTCTGTCCCTGCAGCCCCTGCACACCTCTACTGGCTGTGACTGATGTAGCCTGCATGGAAAAAATTGTTTCATTTCCAATCAGATGCCAACTTACTTTAGAAGTGTTTAATCATCTACACTGGACATACAGGAGGCTCCTGCAAGGGCTACCAAACTATTAACTGTGCAGGAGAGAAGACATTCTAAATTAAACACAATTTGCGATAAATGAAGTATAAACATTAGATGTTGGTGTTTAGGAAGGATGTGTAAGGCACATGCATAAAAAAAATGAGTTTTCACTCTTTACTGTGTGAGCTAGGAGAGGTTGGCACATGGAATGGGTTAGAGGGTGGGATTAGGACTGGGATTATAGGTAGGGAAAGGTGTTAGATTATGGGTAGGATTATAGGTTGGATTAAGGACAATATTAGGGTTAGGCAAAATAAATAACGGTTCAGGCACTCCGGGATAACAAAAAAATAGCAGCTTTATTGGAGCAAAAACCGCAACATTTCGACCTTACTGGGTCTTTATCAAGCTTGAAACGTTGCTGTTTTTGCCCCCATAAATCTGTTATTTTTTGTTATCCTGGAGTGCCCGAACCGTTATTTATTTTGCATATCTTGGAAGGGAGGCCTAGCCAGCCCTAGTTTCAGAGCACCTGGGTTACTTGGTGACTGCGGTATCCAGTACGTCTCTAATATTATGGTTAGGGTCAGGATTAGGGTAAAAAGTATACATTTAAGGGTATCACTGTACTTGAGAACAGTAGCAGGATACAAACATGGAGGGTTTGCAGTAGTGGGACAAGTGTGGTCTGTGAATTTCTCCAAAATACTATATGGAGAAAAAATAAAATATGAACAAATTTGACCTAGGTTTGTGATAAAATGGTTAAATGAAAATGCTCTTCGTTAAATAGCTTGGGGAATATATATATATATATATACACTTTTGTGTACCGGTTTTAGATTCTATTATTGCAATTAAAGTTGTAATATCAGCATGCCAAATTTTTCAAAGTTTTAGCTTTGAAACTGTTCACTCCTTTCAGAATTTATTTTATAACGTCTCAAATGTATTGAAATTATAGACACATTGGGCATTTTAACAATTAGGACTAATTAGTGAATCTAGTTTGAGTTAGTTTTCTTTATTTGCACTTGATGTTTACAAACGATTACATGAGAAAAAAATACGTTTAAAATAGTTTTTAAAATATTTTATTCCCATTTAATATTGCGTTATGGCTACATAAAGGGTATCGAAAGAAACCCCTATTTCTCCTTTTAAAAATGTATATATATATATATATATCTTTTAAAAGGAGAAATAGGGGTTTCTTTTTGGCCCTTTATCCTTGTGTTCATTCTACACAATTTCCCCCTTTTTCTTTAAGGGCATATATATGCATATATATGCACTTAAAGAAAAAGGGGGAAATTGTGTAGAATGAACACAAGGCTAAAGGGCCAAAACGGTAAAAATTGGGACAGACACACTGCTGATCCAGAATACCCAGCACAACAAGCGCAATAATGGGGAGGTTAGCCCAGCACTCTAAGCCTATTACTGCCCAGGAGAACCACTTCAATGGTCTGACCGAAAATCTGATGTAGTGGTTGTGGTGCTTACGGTCTCTCTAGATTACTTTACAATCTTTAGATCTCTGGGTGCCAGAATGTAATTAAGCCACATGCATTGTTTCAATATGTGATGTTTGTACGTAATGTTAGAAACCCAGCTCTGGAGATGTGATTTATGAGATATAAGAGCTTTCACATTGGTTTTACCTGATGGCAGTGTAGCACAGCAAGCATAGCAGCCTCTCTGCAGAGTGCTGTGAGGTCAGCTCCAACGTATCCGACCGTCATATCTGCCAGACAAGACACATCAACGTCATCACAGATGGGCATGTTTGAAGTCAGAAGTTTTAGAATTTCTTTCCTCTGTGCCAACGTTGGGGCTCCAATGATGACCTGAAAGAATAAAGGTGTAAAACAGCCAGCAGTTCTATTACAGACATGATACTGTATCTTCCTTTAGAAAGCAGGAATCCGTACATGATGTTCTCAAGTTGGATGTTATCTCACTTCAAAAACATGCATGACATAAGTAACTAAACATGTTAATTCACTCATACTGACTTAAAATCAGTGTAAGAATTCCATTACTTTTCCCATAATTAAAAAAAAAAAAAAAAACACGACTTGTAGGTTTTGTATTTTCCTAAATACAGGACCATTTGAAACATTTAAATGATTTTCCAGTTTGTTCAAAATATGTTAATAAACCACTAATTGCATAAAACCAGGATTAAAGGGACATTATAGACATCAGGACCACTTCATCTCATTAAAGTGATCTGGGTGCACTGTCCCTGCACTGCTTTCCTATAGGGAGGGCCGAATGTGCACGCCATAAACATTCCAGCACCAAGTTCATGCTGTTGGAGGACCTAACGCCAAGTGCACATTAGAACTTCCCAATAGAAAAGTTTTAAATTAATGTTTTTCTACAGGGATTTTGAAGACGTTGCACATCCTCGTGCAAACACTGAACATGAAGGAAGCGCCTCTTGTGGCTGTCTGGCAGACAGCCATCGGAGGCTCTCTTTATCCTGAAATGTTTTACATTCATGGGTTACGGGGACAGGGACACTACACCCAGACATTTCAATCTGATGGAGTGGTCTGGATGCCTAGTATATCTTTAATATAAACACATTTCTAAATGTTGGGCCCTACCAACTAGTTGTCTGTTTGTTTTAACTTTCTAAATTTACCTCTCTGTCAAATCTACCTGGTCTTCTCAATGCTGGATCTAGGGCATCAGGCCTGTTTGTTGCAGCTACAATGGCCATCTTGTTGTCACTGTGGATGCCATCCATAAGTGTCAGCAATTGAGCAACAATTCGGTTTTCAGGAGCATTACTTGAACTTCCCCGTTTAGGGACTAAGGAGTCAATCTCATCTATAAAAAGGATGCATGGACCACCACAGGAGATCCCTCGTGCTTTCTGAAAAATGTCCCGTAAGTTTTCCTCACTCTCTCCAGGTCTTGAACCATGAATTGCAGGGCCACAGACACTAACTAAATATGCTCCAACTTCTCTTGCAACAGCTTTTACCAGGAGGGTCTTCCCAACACCAGGAGGTCCAACCAATAGTAGTCCCCTTGGACAAGAGAAGCCCAATTTAGACATGGTCTCCGGATAGTGCAAAGGTAAATTGATCATTTCTTTAAGTGAGGCACATATGTCATTAATTCCTGCCACTTGGCACTGAGGGTTATCCTGTAATGTATGCTGGTACATCTCTAAAGTGGTGATCTCTTTTATGTGTATACTTGTTTTTGCAGTTATAAGACCAGCACCATCATCTAAAAGGTCCGTGTCAAGTACCACTATATTCACAATAAAGGAATCTCCATTAATGGTTAACATGTAACGAGGTAACACATACATACTTCTTAATAAATCCTTCACTAGATCATAAATAGTTGCTCCACTGGTTGCTAGTTTCACTTCCAAGTTCTTTAATATAACTTTTACTGTAACCTTTCTTAATTTGACAGACGTTAAACTTTTGAGCTGGTTTAAGGTTGTGGTTGTATTTTTTAATGGAGTCAATGGTTTGTGTGAAGAAGAACACATGAAATCAATCTGAAGGAGCCCATCGCATAAATCCTTCCTGGGCCAGGCTGTGCACAAGCAGGCGCCACTTGGCAAAGATATTAGAACTGGGCATCCTAGTTTTACTCCAAGCAGAGACATTGCCTTGGGTCCTAATCTGCATCTTTGTGTTCCTTGGTCTTCTGGATTGGAAAGCAAAAGTTTAAGCACGATATCCATCTGTAATAAATAAAAGGTGATTAATAATAAAATTGCAAATACATGAAATGCTACAATTTAGGGAATAACTCTAAAAATGCTACTATTAATTAACTATAATTTGGCGTGTAGTGAATAAACCTTAGAATAATTTACCGAATGTTAAATTGTTTAAAACCAGGAAAAAAAAAACAATAACTGTACAGCCCGTGGAATGCCACATGCAGGAGACTGATGGTGGCTTCTTAGTGGGCAAATGATTTTAGTTTTGAACTCTTATCGTCATGAGTCAAAGAGAAATAACAAGCAGGGCAATCAGTGATGTCACCTTTTAAAATAGAGTGTTGGACAACACACACATGTATATTCCTGGTATTTAGGAAAAAATCATATCATAATGAGTATGTATGATGAGTAAGTGTGTGCAAGGAGCTGGAGGCGAGACAAGATATTTGTGCCAGGCGAGGTATGAGAAACAAAGACTGCATCACAGATTTATATAAACCTGCTTTGCAGGTTATACTGATGGACACTGCAAGAATTTATGAGGTTACACCTTGCAACTTCAGCCATACATTATCTGCACAGCGTGAGTAGGACCATCCACCTGGAGATTTGTGAGTCTTATAGGCAAAAAAAAAGGCAATGTCCATTGTCTGTTCTTGGTCACCATGCCAAATGTTGGGATTTTATATAGAGGCTGTCCCAGTGGTTTTTATAAAGAGGCTTAATCCCTATCTATATGCTGTATAAACAATGAAACCAGTCGACAAATGGACTTTTAACCCTTTAAAATACCAGCTCACACTATTTGTGGACAATCCTACTCATCGGATTCAGGTGTTTTATTATCATCTGTTGCTAAGCGTGTATGAAGTCCAGCACAAAGCAATGTAAACTCCATACTCAAAACACTGGAGCAGTTCAATGGTTCGTATTGAAGAGCTCAATGACTTTAAACATGGGACTGTCATAGTATCTCAGTTTGTGAAATTTCTGCCCTGCTATTAGTAGTATTGGCAGTTATATAGCGCCGACATATACTGCAGCACTTTACTATATTATAAGGGGGAAATATAACAACAAATGAGGCAATTACATATTACAGGAACAATGGGTTGAGGAGGACCTTGCTCGAAGGAGCCAACAGTCTAGAGCCTACACGTGCTCATGTCAACTGTAAAGTGCTATTTTGCTATTATTCAGAAGTGGTAGGGTCTAGCAGCACAGCCCAGCTATGCACAAAGTAGTGGTGCTTAAAGGGATTCTATAGTGTCTGGAAAACCAAGCTGTTTTCCTGGCACTATAATATCCCACAGTGCCCTCCCCCCCACCTACCTCTCCCGGTGCTGAAGGGGTTAAAACCCCTTCAGTCACTTATCTGAATCTAGGGCCGATGCCCCTCGGCGCTGGGTCAGGCTCCGCCCACACTCCTCCCCCACCAATGTCAACCAACAGGGGCCTGTTTGCATTAGGATTTCCCCTATAGGAAACCATTATTCAATGCTTTCCTACTGGGAACAAAACAAAATCAGATGCTGGAGATCCTCATGCAGAGTGTGAGGACGTCCAGTGTCAGATACTGGACCAAAGGTCCATTTCAAACCAGGAAGCCCTCTAGAGGCGGTCTGGTAGACAGCCACTAGAGGAGGAGTTAACCATGGATAGTCCGTATCGTCTGTTGCATCACTCAGTGCAGAGTTCCAAACTGCCTCTGGAACATTATCAGCATAAGCATGATGGTGTGTCAGGGACTTCAGGAAAAGGGTTTCCACGGTCGAACAATTGTACACAATCCTCACAAGCACAATGCCAGGTATCAGCTGGAATGGTGCAAAGCACGTCATCACTGGACTCTGGCGCAGTGGGAACATGCACTCTGGAATGAAGATCACACTTAATTATTCGGCTGTCTAATGGAAGAATCTGGGTGTGGCGCATGCCAAGAGAATGTTACCTACTGGAATGCATAGTGCCTACAGTAAAGCTCCTAGCAGAACCTCCCTGGTTCTCAGACTAAAAGTGAAAGAGGAAGCAGTGGCGTCCAATAGATACCAAGCTGGAAAGTCAAACTATCAGATTTGACACTCTTATAAATCCCTGCTGAGACTACTTGCCTGCTGTCATTCAGAGAGCCCAGGGGGTTTCCTCCGCAAGCTCCACAGTGCCTTCGCCACATCTCAACACGCTGTACTATAGCTCATTGAAAGTAACAGATATGCACTGGAATAATCCGAGTCTATAATGATGATTGGTGCTCGCAGCACCTGCTGTGCTTGTGAAGTAGGATCCCAATGGAGAAGCATTGAATTGGCTGACACCATCAGTAATGATGATCTCAGTCTGGGTGAGAAAGGAGCTGCAGCGAGACTGGCACAACATGGAACTAACGTTAAAGGAACATTATAGGGGCAGAAACACAAACCTGTATTTCTGACTCTATAGTGTTAAAACCATTTAGTTGCCCACCCTTAAAAGGTTATAAAACGTACCTTTTTTCCAGTGACGCGGGGGACAGCCCCCGATCTGCCTCCTGCAAATTAACAGAAGCTGGATGGGGGTGAGGCCAAACACCGGCTTGGCCAATCAGCACCTCCTCATAGAGATGCATTATATCAACGCATCTCTATGTGGAAAGTTCAGTCTCTCCATGCAGAGGGTGGAGACACTGAATGGCAGCACTGCCCCAGGAATCACCTCTAGCAGCCTCTAGGAGTGGCCAGTGGAGTTATCGTTAGGCTGTCATGTAAACACTGCCTTTTCTCTGAAAACATTGTTACTGCAAAAAGCCTGAAGGGGATGATTCCACTCACCATAACAAATACATTATTAAAGTGGGGGAAGCTGAATCTAATAGGACGTCCAACAGGCTCATGTACAGGTGTGATGGTGTCCACATACATTTGCCTATACAGTGTATACACCAGTACAAGTGGATTTTAACCCTTTAAATTACTGAGCTGTTCAAGATATTGCAAACTGTTTACTATAATAAATTTTACAAAATTAATATCTAATTTAGAAATTGTTTAACAGTTTTGCTGTGAAGAATAAAATCACTTGCTAAGATAGAAACCAATAAGAGCCAGTCAATGTCTGGGTATTAACTGTGCAGGATTGCCGGTTGTGTACTCAGGGTAATTACTGTGGTGGGAGCCCATGCCGGTAGTGTACTCAGTGCAGTTACTGTGGTGGGTGTCCATGCCGTTAATGTACTCAGTGTAGTTACTGTCGTGGAGCCCATGCCGGTAGTGAACTCAGTGTAGTTACTGTGGTGGGAGCCCATGCTGGTAGTGTACTCAGTGTAGTTACTGTGGTGGAAGCCAATGTCGGTAGTGTACTCAGTGTAGTTACTGTGGTGGGGCCCATGCCGGTAGTGTACTCAGTGCAGTTACTGTGGTGGAGCCCATGCCGGTAGTGTACTCAGGATAGTTACTGTGGTGGAGCCAATGCCGGTAGTGTACTCAGTGTAGTTACTGTGGTGGGGTTCATGCCGGTAGTGTACTCAGTGTAGTTACTGTGGTGGGAGTCCATGCTGGTAGTGTACTCAGTGTAATTACTGTGGTGGGTTTCCATGCCGGTAGTGTACTCAGTGTAATTACTGTGGTGGGTTTCCATGCCGGTAGTGTACTCAGTGTAGTTACTGTAGTGGAGCCCATGCCGGTAGTGTACTCAGTGTAGTTACTGTGGTGGGAGCCCATGCCGGTAATGTACTCAGTGCAGTTACTGTAGTGGGAGCCCATGCCGGTAGTGTACTCAGTGTAGTTACTGTAGTGGGAGCCCATGCCGGTAGTGTACTCAGTGTAGTTACTGTAGTGGGAGCCCATGCCGGTAGTGTACTCAGTGTAGTTACTGTAGTGGAGCCCATGCCGGTAGTGTACTCAGTGCAGTTACTGTGGTGGGTTTCCATGCCGGTAGTGTACTCAGTGTAGTTACTGTGGTGGGAGCCTATGCCGGTAGTGTACTCAGTGTAGTTACTGTGGTGGGAGCCTATGCCGGTAGTGTACTCAGTGCAGTTACTGTGGTGGGAGCCCATGCCGGTAGTGTACTCAGTGCAGTTACTGTAGTGGGAGCCCATGCCGGTAGTGTACTCAGTGTAGTTACTGTAGTGGAGCCCATGCCGGTAGTGTACTCAGTGTCGTTACTGTAGTGGAGCCCATGCCGGTAGTGTACTCGGAGTATTAGGTCTCCCTGTGTCACTGTACGGATTGTACTGTTCATACTATACCTGCCGATAGGGGCTCTCCCGCTGCTGCCGTAAAGTGCCGATACTGTCGTTTTCATGCCATGTGACATCACACGGGCAGCGCTGACACGGGGGTGAGAGCGGAGCTGCGCATGCGCCGTCAGCTCCACGTGGCCGCGACCAATACAGATAGTGCGCATGGCCAGTTACAAGCGCGACAGGCGCATGCGTAGAAAACATAATGCAGGAAAAAAAGAGAACTCGATCGCCCCCTGCTGGTTTGATATATTTAATGTGCAACTTGTACTGTTACCTGTTATTCTAGTTTAGTGATCTTTTATTGAAACCACTTCAGTTTGTGTGAAAGGTCTGTCCATATCAATTGATTTGTTGATTAGATAAATATGCACCCGGTCAGAAAAACCTAATTTGAAAGTTTTCAAATGGTAAAGCGGCACTACACTTAAAGCACCAAAACAACTTTAGCTATTGGCGTAGTTTTGATGTATGAATCATGTCCCTGCAGTCTCACTGCTGAATTAAATTAGCACCCAAGCAGCCAGGCCCACACGGTCAGAGGACCCATCGGGCCTCCTGATGGTATTTCTGAACTGGGCCCAGTCGGGCGCCGTGGCCCTTTAAGAGAGCGACCGGGCACCTGTAATATCGGCCAGCTGACAGCTGTAAATATGAAAATTATAACGTGTATGTGTGTATGTATGTCGGGTTGTGTGTGTGTATGTGTCGAGGTGTGTGTATGCACCTGTATCAATGTGTGTGTATATGTCTGTGTGTCAGGGTATGCATCTGTGTGTCAGGGTGTATATGTCAGTGTCCAAGGCCGGCCTTAGGGGTATGTGGCCACACAGGGCCGGCAGCTGTGAGTACCTAGCACCCAACATAGCTCGTACACACAGTGGCTGGCAGAAAGCAGTGCAGTCAGTGGCAGAATTGCCAGCTGCAAATACTTGAGGCTGGGGCAGAGCTAAATACATGATGGGGTGGCGCTAAATAGGCAGTAAGGCAGAGATAAATGGGCGATGGGGGTAAAGCTACATGCAGCCTTAACCCACTGCCCACACTGATGGGAAGCAGGAAAGAGTCCCTGCCTCCCAAACAAATAGACTCCAAAAAACGGCACGGCCTCCACTCCCCAGCCAGTGCCTATAATGGAAAAAGGTACCCGTCTGTGTTTGTGACCGATTGTAACCATCTGTGTGTTTATGTGACTGTTTACCTTTAACTGTGTATGTGTGTGTGACTGTCTGCCTGTCACTGTGCATGTGTGTATGAGACTGCCTGTCACCGTATCTGTGCCTGTCAGTGTGTATGTGTGAGACTGTGTGCCTATCACTGTGCGTATGTGTGTGTGAGATTGTCTGCCTCTGACTGTGTATGTGACTGTCTGTGTGTCAGTGTGTGTGTGTGAGAGAGAGAGAGAGAGAGAGAGAGACTGTCTGCCTGTAACTGTGTGTCTGTATGTGTGTGTGTGTGTGTGTGTGTGACTGCCTGTGGCTGTGTATGTGCTTCCCCAACAACTAGACTCCAGAAACTGCACTGCGTCCACTCCTTCCCAGCCAGTGCCTATAATGGAAAAAGGTATCTGTCTCTCTGTGTGTGTGTGTGTGTGTATGTGTTTGACTGATTGTCTGTAACTGTAACTGTGTGTCTGCTTGTCACTGTGTGTGTGACTGTCTGCCTGTAACTGTGTGTGACTGTCTGCCTGAGAATGTGTATTGGACTGTTTGCCTGTAACTGTGTGTGCCTGTGCCTGTCATTGTGTGTGTGATACTGTCTGCCTGTCACTGTGTGTGTATGTGTGAGACTGTCTGCCTCTGACTGTGTAAATGACTGTCTTCCTGACACTGTGCGTGTGAGACTGTCTGCCTGTAACTGTGTAACTGTGTGCGTGACTGCCAACCTGTGACTGTGTATTGCTGCTTTTCATTTTGCATTTCATTTATTTACAATTTTTCTCTATTGTACCCAAAAAAAATGTTGACTGTTTTCTCTGTAACTTCAATATATGTTACCCATGTGTTATTTTGTTGCTTAACTAATAAAAAAAAAAATGAAAAATATGTGTGTGGATTTTTTTATTTTTGTGCTGGAATATGTATTTCTACATGGGAGTAGGTTTATATACTGTGATATGGGCTTGTTTGTGCACAGACCCACTTAGGGTATGCATGAACATCAGCATACACACCATATCAACTTTGCATTAACGTACAGTTTATGGAACAGAGTATCATTTCAGAGGATGGCTTATAGACTTCTAACTGCAGCCTTTCGAGGCTTGAATACAGCAAAGGAGGATTTTGTTTATTTTTTCTTTGCCTGTTAATTTTCTCAAACTTGTGTGTTATGGTGCATACTGCATATACATATTATTATTATTATTATTATTATTTTATTATTTATATAGCGCCAACAAATTCCGTAGCGCTGTACAATGGGTGGACTAACAGACACATAATATAGGACCAATCTCCACTTCCTCAGTATCCGTGCACACATTCTGCCTATCGCTGTCCACAGCCCTGTACACAAAACTGTGACGGAGTGTGCATAGACTGATAACAGCCACTGTATGATGGTAGCGATAAGTTTATAGAGCATACATAATAAGGTACTTTAAAAAAAAAAAAAAAAAAAAAATATATATATATATATATATATATATATATATATATATATATATATAATAAACAATACACAAGATCCAGCACACTCTCCTATCTACTAAACAGCAACTTCAAAGTTGACAGATTTTATTCGTTTTTAAAAGTATATATATATATATATATATATATATATATATATATATATATATATAACTACAGCATGGTGTCATAATGTTTTTTCTGTCACCTCAGAAACTATACAATAATTCTTCAGCATCTTGGAAGCATTATTCCTATTTAAAGTTACACTTTTCAATTTGATTGCACAAACTTAGGTCTCAATTTAACATGTTTTTCTAATCAATAGCCAGTTTATAGGACATCACTTCCTTTCCTGGAGGAATATCAGGGAGAATGAACAGAGGGCAGACTGGGCTGCATGCAGGGGCAATACTTACAATTCTAACATTATTGACTCATTTAGAAAGCTTAGTAACCCATGGCCCTAATGTGCAGAGGTAGCCAACCTTCAGCACACCAGATATTGTGAACCACATCTCCTGCAATGCTTTACCAGCATCATGGCTGTAAGAACGTAATGGGAGATGTAAGAACGTAATGGGAGATGTAGTCCACAACATCTGGAGTGCTGAAGGTTGCCTAACCTTGTTGTAATGAATTAGGAATAGGATTCCCTAATGGAAAATAAATGTTACATTTCATATAACCACCAGGTGGAGCTTTTCTACAAGTTAAGAAATCTAAACTTCTAATACAGAAAAAACTGTTTATTACCACATCTAAAGGTAAAGGAAAACTAACATTAAAAATAAATATATTTGATTTAAATGTAAAGGGGTCCTTTTTAGTTCAGATTATTAGGGTGTTATATATATTATTCTTATTTTTTTTTAAAGCCATAAAACATACATGTAATCCTTCAACAGGACAGACACCTCACTGCAGCTGTTCTCCAATAGAGTTCTGATGACTTTTGTCCGATGCAATGAGAACTATTGGGAACACAGGAAGCATTAGTTACACTCACCACTTAGCCTCACCAAATATTACCAACTTAGGGCCAGTGGAGGTTTAAACCCACGTAATGCCTGGGAATAAAGTTAGGCATCACCAGCCTCACTCGTAACTCTCTCCACAGCCCGCACCATCAACTCCCTGACTCTATACTGTCTAATCCCCTCCTAGCTATGCCTACTGGAGCCTGGAAACAGCCTCACTCCAAACTAGGGGCCAACCCACTATGCACCATTCACCTGCCCTAAACTCATAACCCAGACTTTACTCCGGGTGCTCAATACCCCTTCACTTTTTTGGTGGACGATGGGTTTAACACCCTTTGCTCCTTCATTGATCATGTTCACCAGAAGTTTCGGACCATTTCTGAGCTCCAGGAGCATTCCATGGGCCTTCCACTTTAATGGTTCGCTTACTTTCAAACCCCAGAACCAACAATACTAAATCTTTTTACATTTCCCAGCAACTTTCAGCCAGCTCCAGGTACTGACTAAATCTTGGAAGATACTCCACCTCATTTATTCTGTTATTCTTTGTAACACTGTTACATATTCACATTTGTTACTATAGCATTGCTACCATTGATAACTGTAGTTTGCCGCTGTTAATTTTATGTGCATGTAGTTTAAAAAATATATATATATTATTGTAATTTAATGTATTCAACCAATATTCCATGTAAACAGTTATTAATATTTTGGGTGATATAATTTGGTTGGTAAACCTTTCAATGATACACAACAAATGTTTACTCTACCCACCTACCCTCCCCTCCTTGCACCCACCCAGGTTCCTCCTAAATATATGGTATGCTCCTCCAGCGGTTTGAGAGTCTCACTCAATTACCTCCTCATTCCCTTTATATATTACCAATAGCTGCAACTCTTTGTGAACTTCTTTTAGCCATCACTTCCAAATTCCAAATTGGAACCCTTACCAGGCCATCACTTGCCTAATAAACGATTCCTCCTTATCATAGTAGCTGATGGACTCAAAACCATCCTTCAGGTCTGGAACAAACCACACGCATCCACATTGGAATTATTTTTGGCCACACTTGCTTTTATATTTAAAATGGATTGGTTGGACACGCTAACAAATAAATAACTACTAACCTGGAATATTTTCTTGATCTGGCTATAATATATACTTACCTTAGATGATTCTTTTAGGACCAAGGTGAGAACCATTTTGGCATACACAGCATGGTTCTCGACTGAGGTGGTGGCAATTGCTTAAAGTGTTGTATGGGGAGTGATAAGGCAATCCGGCAATTAGTTTACTTTGTTCTGTTTTATTTAGTTTGGTCTTTCAATTCACGCTTTGGTAGTGGCTTAACAGAGCACTTGAACTGTGGACCTCCTTTGGTGTACCTTCTTCTGCTCTTATTTGTGGTAATAAACACTATGGCATATCCAATGGCATATACTGTTGATTTTTAAGAGCAATCATTGCTCATTGATTTTTTTTTGTCACAAAACATGGTTCTAGTATTGAGAACGCTTTTGTAGTCCCGTATCTCCTTCCTGTGGCTTTGACGATACCCATGTTGGGATACCCGGGGGAAGACTGAGACTGAGCATTTGCTCTTTACTGGAATGGTGAGTCTAGAAGGTCTTCGCTAACATTATCTTGGAAACCTCTGTAGTCCTCCTAATGAAAGTGGGAGTATACTCTCCTCTCCTTTGCTGGTCTTATACCTGTCTTGTAGAACACCTTAGCGTATTAAAACATTTCATTAAAATTTCTATCCCTGACCTATTCAAGCAGTATCTTTGGAGAGTCAACAATAATTGGGCATATCGGCCACCTCCAACAAACTGGATGAGATGTTTCCTTTGGTATCCTACTAGTAACTGTTACAGCCACACTTCTTGCTCATTATTAATGACCTATTAGGTTTCGTAAAACCTTATTTTTGTTCTGTTTTTTATGTTAAAGAAAATATAAGATTGTGAATGTAACTGATTGAACATCACTTTTGCAATTGTCAGTAACACCTAACTGCGTTTCAGCTGGTGATATTAATCATGTCAAATCTTTTGTATCTTGCATTCACTATACATTTCTTTTGAAAATTACTTCATTTTTATCTACAAGTTTCTTACATATTTGCAGTTTATCAACATTTGATTAAGTGCAACTATGTAAGAAACACACAGACTATGGTCGCTGGTGGTCTGAGATGCTGTGAGCCTGAACCACTGTCTGTTTGAGATATGGTTCTAACTTGATGTATATAAATCTGAAGAAATTTTAACATGACGCATAACAGTTGAAAATTGCTCTAGATCTCTCTGATGCCCAATCGTCTTCAGGGTAACACCACCTGCCTCGCTGGAGGGAGAGTGGTATCAGGAAGAATGGACTGACGGGGGGAACATGACTGCACGTGTGGGCATGCCTACATTGGCTGTCTGACACCCACAGACTGTGCATGTTGTGTCAGATACCACTTTTGCATAAAATTAATACGAGCCAGCCCAAAACTTTGTTCTTGGTTTGCTAATGAAGCTGTTGGAGGTTGAGTTACACCTCCTGATGCTAATGATTTAATTTTCCCATGTGCAGCATTTCAAAGTGACTCCAGGCATCATGATCACTTTAATGAAGTGGTTGTGGTACTTACAGTAGCCCTTTACTTAACCTTCTATTATTAATTATTAAATACTGTTAGAAAAACTTATCAAATTATTTATCTACAAAAATTCCCATTGATTTCAATAGTGACTTCTGTAGATAAATCATTTGGAATGTTTTTTTGTTTTGTTTTGTTTTTTAACAGTATTGAATAATTTGTAAAGCTTAGTAACCAGAGCACCTGCCTTGCAAAGACTTCTTATTGAGCTGCTTTGGGAAGTCTGTGATTGGGCAGCCACAGAAAGTGTGGGCAGGGTTAGAAGGAGAGGGCTTGAAAAGTCTGAAGACAAGAGATCTGAAGCTTTTGCAAGCTATTTTAGATATACTCCAATGATAAAATGCATAATAAATAGCGTACTCTAAACTATTTCCTGTTTTTTGGTCAATATGTTGTACTTATTTCAACTAACTGGAACCTACTAAAATATCATAAGGACATCATTTTATTGGTTCAAATACCATATGAAGCAAGCTTTCTAGAGTAGCTGATATTATTCTGATATTGCCACATATTTTACTTTTGAATTAAATGTGATAAGTGACATAAGTGTATGACTCTTGATATTTTTGTTAAATAGAATATTTCACGATTTATTGTTATCGGAGGAAGGAACATAATAATGTAAAGTGGAGAGAGGTTATACAAGCACACTGTAATCCTTGTATACCTCATTGTGATGAACTTCATGCCATAGGGAGAAATCTTTCCCTTCTCCAGATTGCAGAGAAGTTTAATGGCTTTTTTCGAAAAAAAATTTTCTTTTAACAAAGCCGCACACATAATCTAACTTACTAAGGAACATTGAAAGTTAAAAAATATATCTATTTTTAATGTTAGAGTATTCCTTTAAATATCCAAAACTCATAAATACTCTTGACATTTACCAACTCTAACTCGTACTTTCTATATGTCAGGATCGGGACAGGGATCCAACACGCAGAGTACAAACAGGTACAGGGTACGTATACCGGACCTTAGAATGGCCGGACTAACTTAAGTAGTAAGTAAAGAATGGTCTAGAGACAAGCCGAGGTCGAGGGAACGAGAGAGCAGGTAAGCGAGAGACAAGCCGAGTCAAAGGGTAATAGAGGTAAACGAGGTAGAACAGACAAGCCGGGTCAAAACCAAAGAAACTAACAGAATACAAGAGCACTGAGTGACTAGACAAGCTAGAACCACGACAGGGCAATGAACAAATGTAGAAAGCCCTATTATATACCCTGGTTCCAAACAGGTAATCACGCCCCCGACGAATCCTCATTCGTGCTTGGGGCTTGATTGACAGATCGGGTTGGGTTGTCGTCATGACGTCGGCTACTGAACGCCGCGTCATAAAAGGAAGTGGATCCCTCGCGGCCGGCGTGTAAACAACCGAGGGAACCGCGAGGAACGAGTGATTCAACCCTTTTGCGAGGAAGAACGTCCAAGTGTCTCACCTCCACAGAGGTAGAGACAACAGGTACCCTGACAGTACCCCCCCCCTCAGAAACGCCCACCGGGCGGAAGGAACCGGGACGAGATGGAAAACGGGAGTGAAAAGCCCTGCGGAGGCGAGGCGCATGCACATCCTCCTGAGGTATCCAAGACCTCTCCTCAGGACCATATCCCTTCCAATCAACCAGATATTGTAACTTCCCCCGGGAGATACGAGAATCGATGATGGAATTGATTTCATACTCCTCTTGTCCCTCAACCTGAACAGAGCGAGGAGAGGATGCAGTGGAGGAAAACTTGTTACATATTAGGGGTTTTAACAAGGAAACATGAAAGGAGTTAGGAATGCGTAAGGCAGATGGAAGAGCCAGACGATACGCAACTGGGTTAATTCGAGTCAGGACCTTGTAAGGTCCAATGTAACGAGGAGCGAATTTCATAGAAGGAACCTTCAAGCGAATGTTTTTGGTACTCAACCATACCCTGTCCCCTGGAACAAAGACTGGAGCCGCCCTTCTATGTTTATCAGCGTGTTTCTTGAACAACATGGAATTATGCAGAAGAATTTGTCGAGTCTGATCCCACAACTTCCTCAAATTGGCAACATGAACATCAACCGACGGTACTCCTTGGGAAGGAGAAACCGAGGGAAGAATGGAGGGATGAAAGCCATAATTCATGAAAAAGGGGCTAGAACGAGTAGAATCACAAACGAGATTGTTGTGTGCGAACTCTGCCCAAGGAATCAGACCAACCCAATCGTCCTGGTGTTCGGAAACGAAACAACGCAAATATTGTTCGATCTTTTGATTAGTGCGTTCAGCAGCTCCGTTAGACTGGGGATGATAGGCAGAAGAGAAATTCAATTTGATACCCATTTGAGAGCAGAATGACTTCCAAAAACGGGAAACAAATTGGGAACCTCTATCAGAAACAATTTCGGAAGGTATCCCATGTAAACGAAATATCTCTTTGGCGAATATCTCAGCCAATTCAGGAGAAGACGGAAGTTTAGGTAAGGGCACGAAATGAGCCATCTTAGTAAACCTGTCAACCACCGTGAGAATCACAGTCTGTTTTTTAGAAACAGGTAAATCGACAATGAAGTCCATAGCCAAACAGGTCCATGGTTTCTCGGGAATTTCCAAGGGATGCAAAAGCCCACATGGAAGCGTCTGAGGTCGTTTAGTCTTCATACAGACCTCACATGCTTCGACGAAATCCCTAATATCTTTACGTAAGGAGGGCCACCAGAAATCTTTGGCTATTAAGGAGCATGTCTTACGAATGCCAGGATGCCCAGCCACCTTACTATTGTGAAAGCATTGTAGCAATTCTAGTTGGAGTTCAGCAGGAACAAAATACTGTGACTCAGGACTCTGTCTAGGAGCCAGATGTTGTAGCTTCATAATCTCGGCAAGCAACGGAGAATGAATCCTGAGGCTAGTGTTGGCGATAATATTGCACTTGGGAACTATAGAAGACAAAACCGACTCAGATATAGTAGAAGGTTCATGTTGGCGAGACAAAGCATCGGCCTTAGAGTTCTTAGAACCAGGTCTATAAGTGAGTACGTAATTGAAATGGGTGAGGAACAAGGACCAACGAGCTTGTCTGGCGGATAAGCGCTTGGCCTCCCCAATATAAGACAAGTTCTTGTGATCCGTCAGAATAGTAACAGGATGCAAGGTCCCCTCCAATAAATGTCTCCACTCCTTTAAAGCCATGATAACAGCTAGTAGTTCCCTGTCACCAATATCATATCTGCTTTCAGTCCCAGATAGTTTCTTGGAAAAAAAACCACATGGATGTAATGGTTTATCCACGCCTAACCTTTGAGACAAGATGGCACCTATACCTGTCTCTGAGGCGTCTACCTCGAGTAGGAAAGGTAAAGTTGTATCGGGGTGAACTAAAATTGGTGCAGAAGCAAAAAGTTCCTTAAGTGTCTTGAAGGCAACGAGAGCTTCAGTAGACCAAGTCTTAGTGTCAGCCCCCTGTCTGGTCATATTGGTAATAGGAGCAATAATGGAAGAGTATCCTTTAATGAAGCGCCTATAATAATTGGAGAATCCAATAAACCTCTGAATGGCCTTGAGACCCCTGGGTAATGGCCAATCTAAAATAGACTGGAGTTTATCCGGATCCATTTTAAAGCCTTCCCCAGAAATCACGTAACCAAGAAAGTTTATCTGAGATTGGTCAAAACTACATTTCTCCAATTTGCAGTACAACCCATGTTGTAGGAGTTTGCGCAATACCCTTCTGACTTGTCTGTGGTGGGTCTCAATTTCTCTAGAGTGTATTAGTATATCATCCAAATATACAATAACACAATCCTGTTGAAATTCCCTAAGAACTTCATTGATCAGATCCTGAAATACTGCCGGTGCATTACAGAGCCCAAAAGGCATTACCGTGTACTCATAGTGCCCATATCGAGTATTGAACGATGTTTTCCACTCGTCTCCCTGCTGAATTCTCACCAAGTTATACGCCCCTCTGAGATCTAACTTGGTGAAAATCTTGGAACCCTTTAAACGATCAAAGAGCTCAGTAATCAAAGGGATTGGGTATGCATTTCTGATAGTTATTTTATTCAAACCTCGGTAATCAATGCAAGGCCTTAACGTGCCATCCTTCTTATTCACAAAAAAAAAACCGGCAGGCGAGGATGATCTCCTAATGAATCCCTTGTCTAGATTCTCACGGATATACTCCTCTAAGACTAAGTTCTCCTTAGTGGATAAAGGATATACATTGCCCCTCGGAGGCATAGTACCAGGTAGGAGATTAATCTTGCAATCAAAGGACCTGTGTGGAGGTAAAGTATCAGCATTCTTCTTGTCAAAGACTGCCTTTAGATCTATATACCGAGACGGTATTTGTAAGTCTGTAGACTGGGTGGAGTTAACCGGTGTATTACCTACGCAAAGTGGTGAGACTTTCTGTAAACACCTGTCCTGGCAACCCTGACCCCATGAAGTTATCTCCCCTAGCTCCCAATCAATAATAGGGTTATGTTTATTTAACCATGGATACCCCAGAACTATAGGAACAGAAGGGGAAGAGATAAGCATAAGGGATATACCCTCCTCGTGTAAGATACCAACAGTAAAAATAACAGGTATAGTCTCATGAGAAATCACAGGTTCAGATAATGGTCTACCATCTATGGCCTCAACGGCCAAGGGGGTGTCTCTTAGCTGAGATGGGATAGAGTGTTTAGAAACAAAAACTTGGTCAATAAAGCTCTCAGCAGCTCCGGAGTCTATCAATGCCATAGTCTTTATTACTCCCTTCTCCCATGCTAAAGAAACAGGTAGCAGAAGCCTGTGATCTTTATAATTGTGTATAGAGGACAAAATAGAAACACCCAAGGCCTGTCCTCTAGAGAAACTTAGGTGCAAGCGTTTCCCGGACGATTAGGACAATTTAGGCGAAGGTGCCCTCTTACTCCACAATACATACACAACCCCTCCTTTCTCCTGTACTGTCTCTCTTCTTCTGAGAGGCGAGTATTGCCTATCTGCATAGGTTCAGAAAAAACTGGGATAGTGGTTTGAGGACTTTGAAATAAAGGAGCTAGTTTAAAGGAAGGTCTACGAATATTATCTCGAGTGTTCTGTCTCTCTCTTAAACGTTCGTCAATACGAGAAATAAAAGAAATTAAATCCTCCAAATTTTCAGGAAGCTCTCTAGTAGCCACCTCGTCTAGAATTACATCAGATAATCCGTTTACAAATACGTCTATATAGGCCTGTTCATTCCACTTAACTTCTGCCGCCAAAGACCTGAACTCTAGTGCATAATCCACAAGGGTTTGGTTATCTTTTCTAAGGCGCAATAGTAATCTAGCTGCATTGACCTTTCTACCTGGAGGGTCAAAAGTTCTTCTAAAAGCAGCGACAAAGGCATTATAATTATAGACTAACGGGTTATCATTCTCCCACAGAGGATTGGCCCATCTCAGAGCCTTATCAATGAGGAGTGTGATAATGAATCCAACCTTTGCCCTATCTGTAGGGTAAGAGTGAGGTTGTAATTCAAAATGAATACCAATTTGGTTTAAGAAACCACGGCACTTCTCCGGAGAACCACCATAACGTACAGGGGGTGTAATACGGGAAGAAGCACCTACAGTGGCTACTTCTAGACCTGAACTTACAGAGGAGATGGACGTGGCTCGCATCTCTTCCGGTGGATTACTAGATCGAGATAATAAAGCTTGCAGCGCTAGAGCCATCTGGTCCATTCTGTGATCCATGGCATCAAATCTAGAATCGGAAGGACCAACCTGAGTGTTTGTACCTGCAGGATCCATTGGCCCTGTCGTAATGTCAGGATCGGGACAGGGATCCAACACGCAGAGTACAAACAGGTACAGGGTACGTATACCGGACCTTAGAATGGCCGGACTAACGTAAGTAGTAAGTAAAGAATGGTCTAGAGACAAGCCGAGGTCGAGGGAACGAGAGAGCAGGTAAGCGAGAGACAAGCCGAGTCAAAGGGTAATAGAGGTAAACGAGGTAGAACAGACAAGCCGGGTCAAAACCAAAGAAACTAGCAGAATACAAGAGCACTGAGTGACTAGACAAGCTAGAACCACGACAGGGCAATGAACAAATGTAGAAAGCCCTATTATATACCCTGGTTCCAAACAGGTAATCATGCCCCCGACGAATCCTCATTCGTGCTTGGGGCTTGATTGACAGATCGGGTTGGGTTGTCGTCATGACGTCGGCTACTGAACGCCGCGTCATAAAAGGAAGTGGATCCCTCGCGGCCGGCGTGTAAACGACCGAGGGAACCGCGAGGAACGAGTGATTCAACCCTTTTGTGAGGAAGAACGTCCAAGTGTCTCACCTCCACAGAGGTAGAGACAACAGGTACCCTGACACTATAGTAGGACTATGACGCTATAGTCACCAAAACAACTTTAGCTTAATGGAGCAGTTTTGGTGTATAGATCATGCCCCTATAGTATCACTGCTCAATTCTCTGTCATTTAGGAGTTAAATCACTTTGTTCGTGTCCATGCAGCCCTAGCCACACCTCCCCTGGCTATGACTGACACAGCCTGCATATTCTGCACTTCTAACAGCTTGCTGGAGGCTTCTGAGTCTGATTAAAGTTCAATTTACATTAGGAGCAAGAGATATCTTTTAAAGAAAGTTAACATCTAAATGAAAATGAAACAATTTTAAAAAAAAAATAATTCTTTATTTTTCCATGCATAGATAATACATAGTACAAGTATGCGTGAAGTGCCACAACAGCTGTTGCCAGCATTTCGATAAACATATATAGACAAACAATTGCATGACACAGAAAACATTGCCTTTTTTTCAAATGTTACAGCAAGGTTGCCTATAATGTAACACTACTGCATTTTAGCAATCTGAAAAATCAGGTGAAAAAAGATGGCTTTTGTCCAGGATCTGGGGACATATTTGTGTGGTAAGCTGATATTCCACTTACTATCAAGAATATACCTGTGCATACATAGTGTGCTGCAGAATTTGGACAACACAGAAATAAAACTGGAATGATGGGACATGGATCACGATTGTCCCACTAGATCAGGCTTCCCCAAACTCCGCCCCCCAGATGTTGCTGAACTACAACTTCCATGATTCTCAGCCCATCTATTTAATTCATAGAATCATGGGAGTTGTAGTTCAGCAACATCTGGAGGGCCGGAGTTTGGGGAAGCCTGCTCTAGATCCTTGAAACTTTTGATATCATCTTTTTCATGAAAGTAAAATCTACACAAATGGCCAGAGCAAGTGACAGGACCACTTTAAAAGTTAGCATTAATGTGTATTTAGTGAGTTGATATAATGGTAAAAGCACCACTCATAGCTGGCATAGAGATGGTTGCCTAGAGGTTAAACTTTGAGAGGTTGCCATTCAACAAGGAATTAGCAATTCTTAGTGCCAACTGCCAAAGAGCACTAATTCCAATGCACAACTAAAGCAGCTAGTCTATGATCGGTATGCTGGTTGTGAGCCAAATAATTAGGACAGATTTTTATTAACAAGCGGCAAGGTTCATTCTGGAAATGCTACTTGGGTAAGAACTGGAGACTCAGTTCAAATGACAAACACTACACACACAAAAAAACCCAACCATTAAAAATATAATTAGATGTGTACCTGCTAAAACTCTTTTATGAGTGACTATTAGAGTATCTTCCAGCTGAACAGAGAACAGTCTTGGTTGGTTCTTGGGTGTGATGGAACTATGGTGGTGGAAAACAATTGCAGGTACAAAGCACACCCTTGTGCTTTAACCCCTTAAGGACCAAACTTCTGGAATAAAATGGAATCATGACGTGTCAGACATGTCATGTGTCCTTAAGGGGTTAATACCTTCAGGCAAAGTTTCACATTGGGAACAGGAGGAATTTAATACATATGGCAAGTAAGGGAAAGTATATGGATAAGTCAAGGAATCAGGAAGAAGCAAAGCCAGAGTCAGCGCAAGCCCAGAGGTCAGGGTAGACAGTCTAGGTTCGAATTTGGGTCAAGATAAGATAATAGGTAGGACAAGAAAAGAGAACCTAGGAGAATGAAGGAAGTACCCAAGGGTAGCAGGAACAGTATAGCAAGTTTACAATGCAGGTGACAGTTGCAGTTCTGGCTACCAGGTTGTGGTGGGCCTTTGTTGGCCAACACAAGGCATGAATCCAGTGGCCTCATTACTAATCCTTTTTTAGTACTGACAAAGTGGGCCCTATTTTTGTGCTCAGATATATAATAACATCTTGTTAGAAATGTAAACACCAATTTCCTCGGAGCATTCACCTACACAATAATCTTGGTTTATTGGAGTCATCGTAACATCCCTTGGATGGTGGGCAAAAGTAACATAACCAGGACGTACTTGGAAACCAGAGAATATCTGAATGTACCTTTCTTGATTAAACACTTTGTTATTATTATTTACCCTGTGTGATTTATTGGAGTCATTCACCCAAATATTATTATAGTTGTGTTAACAACATGAAGGTATTGGATAGAGTGATACACTTACACTATAAATATGTAAGTTAGTGAAATGTGTTGGGGTGACAGCACTACAGGAACGATGCTGAGAGATAAGACTAATGGGCCCCTGTCACAAACGCACCCTACTCCAAGAGTGTGCATGACGTAGTTGTGGTGGTGAGAGGGTTAAAGTTCACTATTTGTCTGCACTAGACCGGAAATAATGACAAAATTCCCCTTCACACCACCCACACTTAAACATAATAATATAACTATTACTATTTTAACGCTACCACCACTAAGACAATTTATAAACGGGGTGCCTTGGTCCCCCAGGTAAATCGATAATAAAAACTCACAAAATATTACTTAGCACAATATCTATGTAATTGAAAAATACTAGTTAGTCTATTCAGGTAACGTGATTCTTGTCAGGGTACCTGTGGTCTCTACCTCCGAAAGAGGTAGAGACTTAGCTGTTCCTCCATCCAGACGGCCTGATGGCTCCCTTCCCCACGGTCTATCCGGTCATGCAAGGCCGGCCGCGAGGGAGTGACTGCCTTTTACAGCATCTAGGCAGGAAGTTGTCATCAGGACACTCCTCCGGAACGACCTGTCACTCAATTGCTGCAGGACCAATCAGGACGCCTCGGAGGCGTGGTTACTGCTCTGAACAGGGTATTTAACAGAGCTTCTTTCATTAGCTCATTGCCCTGTCGTGGTTCTAGCTTGTTCTAGTCACTCAGTGCTTGTGTATTCTATTATCCCTTTTGGTTTTGACCCGGCTTGTTTACCTTACTCTGCTTATCTCTGTTACCCTTGATTCGGCTTGTCTCTCGCTTACCTGTCTTCTGTTACCCTCGACCTCGGCTTGTCTTTGACCATTCTATACTGTACTACTTACGTTAGTCCGGCCATTCTAAGGTCCGGTATACGTATCTGGCTACTGTTTGTACTCTGCGTGTTGGATCCCTGTCCCGATCCTGACATTACGACAGGGCCAATGGATCCTGCAAGTACAAACAGTCAGCTGGCTTCTCCTGATCCTAGGTTTGAAGCCATGGATCACAGAATGGATCAGATGGCGCTTGCGCTACAGGATCTATTATCTCGTGCCAATAACCCACCAGAGGAGATACGTAATACCCCTGTTTCTCCTGTCGGTTCAGGTCTAGAGGTAGCCACAGTGGGTGCTTCTTCTCGCATTACCCCCCCAGTACGCTATGGTGGGGCTCCTGAGAAGTGTTGTAGTTTCTTAAACCAAATTAGTATCCACTTTGAATTGCAACCTCGCTCTTATCCTACAGATAGGGCAAAGGTAGGATTTATTATCACCCTACTTATTGAGAAAGCTCTGAGATGGGCCAACCCATTATGGGAGAACGATAACCCATTAGTTTATAACTATAACGCCTTTGTAACTGCTTTTAGAAGAACATTTGACCCTCCAGGTAGAAAGGTTAATGCAGCCAGATTACTGTTGCGTCTGAAACAGGAGAACCAAACACTGGTGGATTATGCACTAGAGTTCAGGTCTCTGGCGTCAGAAGTAAAGTGGAATGAGCAGGCGTATATGGATGTATTTTTGAATGGCTTATCTGAAGTAATCCTTGATGAGGTTGCTACCAGAGAACTCCCTGAGAATTTAGAGGATTTAATTTCGTTCATCTCTCGTATACATGAACGTTTAAGAGAGAGACAGAACACTCGAGAGAGGAACCGGAGACCTTCTTTTAGGTTAGCCCCCGCTTTTCCAAGTCCTGACTCCACGGTATCTTTGCTTCCTGAACCTATGCATATAGGGTATACCCGCCTCTCTGAGGAGGAAAGACAGTACAGGAGAAGAGAGGGTTTGTGTATGTATTGTGGAGCTAAGGGTCATTTACTCTCGAACTGTTCTAACCGCCCGGGAAACGCTCGCACCTAAGTCTCTCTAGAGGACAGGCCTTGGGTGTTTCTATTTTGTCCTCTACTCCTAATTATAAAGATCACAGGCTTCTGCTACCAGTTTCCTTAACTTGCGGGAGGGAAGTAGTAAGGGCTATGGCTTTGATAGATTCCGGTGCTGCTGAGAATTTTATCGACCAAGCCTTTGCTAGTAAAAACAATTTCCCATCTCAGCTAAGGGAGACACCCTTGGCCATGGGGGCCATAGATGGTAGACCACTACTAGACCCTGTTATCTTTCGTGAGACCATACCCATTGAGTTAAATGTTGGTATCCTACACGTGGAGAATTTATCTCTTCTGCTCATTTCGTCTCCTTCCGTTCCCATAGTTCTGGGGTACCCATGGTTGAAAGAACATAACCCTATTATCGATTGGGAGTTAGGGGAGATACTCTCGTGGGGCCAGGGCTGCCAGGATCGGTGTTTGTGCAAGGTTTCTCCATTAGCTAATATTAACATACAGGAGAATCCTACTCAGTCCACAGAGAGACAAATACCAGACCTTTACCTAGACTTAAGGGCAGTGTTTGACAAGAAGAATGCCGATTCTTTGCCGCCACACAGGTCATTTGACTGTAAAATTAAGCTTTTACCCGGGACTATGCCTCCGAGGGGCCATGTATATCCTTTGTCTGTTCAGGAAAACTCGGTTCTAGAGGAGTATATTCAGGAGAATTTAGAAAAGGGATTTATCAGGAGGTCTTCTTCTCCGGCCGGGGCGGGGTTCTTTTTCATTAAGAAGAAGGATGGCACGCTGAGACCTTGTATCGATTACCGAGACTTGAATAAAATAACTGTCAGAAATGCCTATCCTATCCCACTGATTACCGAGTTATTTGATCGTCTTAAGGGCTCCAAAATCTTCACCAAGTTAGATCTCAGAGGGGCTTACAATTTGGTGAGAATCCAGCAAGGTCACGAGTGGATGACGGCATTCAATACCCGGTATGGCCATTACGAATACACTGTTATGCCATTTGGACTATGCAATGCTCCTGCAGTATTTCAAGATTTGATTAATGAGGTACTTAGGGAGTTTCAGCATGATTGTGTCATTGTTTACCTGGACGACATACTAATACACTCTAAGGAGATTGAGACTCACCATAGACAGGTCAGAAAGGTGTTACACAAACTTCTGCAACATGGCCTATACTGCAAATTGGAGAAGTGCAGTTTTGATCAGTCTCAGGTAGACTTTCTTGGGTACGTGATTTCTGGGGAAGGTTTTAAAATGGATCCTGGTAAACTCCAATCTATTTTAGACTGGCCTTTGCCCAAAGGACTCAAGGCTATCCAGAGGTTTATTGGTTTTTCCAACTACTATAGGCGCTTCATTAAGGGTTACTCCTCTATCATTGCGCCTATTACCAATATGACCAAACAAGGGGCTGATACTAAGTTCTGGTCTGAGGAAGCTCTTGGTGCTTTTAAGACTCTCAAGGAACTTTTTGCCTCAGCTCCCATTCTAGTTCATGCTGATACGACTCTGCCTTTCTTGCTCGAGGTCGATGCTTCTGAGACAGGAGTTGGGGCTGTTCTGTCTCAAAGGTTAGGGGTGGATAAACCGTTACACCCTTGTGGTTTCTTCTCTAAAAAAATTTCTGGGCCTGAGAGCAGATATGACATCGGGGAGAGGGAACTGTTAGCGGTCAAGGCTTTAAAGGAGTGGAGACATTTACTGGAAGGGACACTACACCCTGTTACTATTCTAACGGATCATAAGAACTTGTCTTATATTGGGGAGGCGAAGCGCTTGTCCGCCAGGCAGGCTCGCTGGGCCTTGTTCCTCACTCACTTTAATTATGTACTTACGTATAGACCTGGTTCTCAGAACTCTAAAGCCGATGCATTGTCTTGTCAATATGAACCATCCACTATAACTGAACCACTTCTGTCCTCCATAGTTCCTAAGGGGAATATCATCGCAAACACGAATCTCAGGATTCACTCTCCATTGCTTTCTGAGATCATGAAGTTTCAGCATTTGGCACCCAAACAGACCCCTGGGGATCGACACTTCGTTCCTGCCGCTCTCCAACTGGAGGTGCTACGCTGTCTCCATAACAGCAAGGTGGCTGGGCATCCTGGCATCCGCAAGACTTATGCGCTGGTCTCTAAAGATTTTTGGTGGCCTGACTTACGCAAGGATATTAAAGAATTCATCGGGGCATGTGAAGTTTGTACCAAGACCAAGCTACCCCATTCGCTTCCATGCGGATTTCTGCACCCTTTAGAGGTTCCTGAAAAGCCTTGGTCCTGCCTGGCAATGGACTTCATTGTTGATTTGCCTATCTCTAAAAAGCAGACTGTCATCCTCACTGTGGTAGACAGATTTACTAAAATGGCTCACTTCATTCCCTTACCTAAACTCCCATCTTCGCCCGAATTAGCGGAGATATTCGCCAGGGAGATTTTCCGTTTGCATGGGATACCTTCCCAGATTGTCTCTGACAGAGGCTCCCAATTTGTTTCCCGTTTTTGGAGATCATTCTGCTCCCAACTAGGCATCAAATTGAATTTCTCCTCTGCCTATCATCCTCAGTCCAATGGAGCTGCTGAACGCACTAACCAAAAAGTTGAACAATATTTACGTTGTTTCGTTTCAGAACACCAGGACGATTGGGTCGGTTTGATTCCTTGGGCGGAGTTTGCACATAACAATCTCATTTGTGATTCTACGCATTCTAGCCCTTTTTTCTTGAATTATGGCTTTCATCCTTCCATCCTTCCTTCGGAGTCTTCTTCTCAAGGGATACCGTCGGTGGATGTTCATGTTGCCAATTTAAGAAAGTTGTGGGATCAAACTCGACAAATCCTTCTGCACAATTCTACGCTGGTTAAAAAACATGCTGACAAACGTAGAAGGGCAGCACCGGTGTTTGTTCCAGGCGATAGAGTATGGTTAAGTACTAGAAACATTCGGTTAAAAAGTGCCGTCCATGAAGTTTGCTCCTCGATCTATTGGACCTTACAGGGTACTGTCTCAAATTAACCCAGTTGCGTATCGTTTAGCGTTGCCTAATGCCTTACGCATTCCTAATTCATTTCATGTTTCCTTGCTAAAACCATTAATATGTAACAGGTTCTCCTCCATGATCGCCCCTCCCCGCTCAGTTCAGGTGGAGGGGCAGGAGGAGTATGAGGTCAATTCCATCGTTGATTCTCGAATCTCCCGGGGGAAACTGCAATATCTGGTCGATTGGAAGGGTTATGGTCCTGAGGAGAGAAGTTGGGTACCTCAGGAGGAGGTGCATGCTCCCCGTCTCCGCAGGGCGTTTCACTCTCGATTCCCTTCTCGCCCTGGTGTATTCCGCCCGGTGGGCGTATCTGAGAGGGGGGGTACTGTCAGGGTACCTGTGGTCTCTACCTCCGAAAGAGGTAGAGACTTAGCTGTTCCTCCATCCAGACGGCCTGATGGCTCCCTTCCCCACGGTCTATCCGGTCATGCAAGGCCGGCCGCGAGGGAGTGACTGCCTTTTACAGCATCTAGGCAGGAAGTTGTCATCAGGACACTCCTCCGGAACGACCTGTCACTCAATTGCTGCAGGACCAATCAGGACGCCTTGGAGGCGTGGTTACTGCTCTGAACAGGGTATTTAACAGAGCTTCTTTCATTAGCTCATTGCCCTGTCGTGGTTCTAGCTTGTTCTAGTCACTCAGTGCTTGTGTATTCTATTATCCCTTTTGGTTTTGACCCAGCTTGTTTACCTTACTCTGCTTATCTCTGTTACCCTTGATTCGGCTTGTCTCTCGCTTACCTGTCTTCTGTTACCCTCGACCTCGGCTTGTCTTTGACCATTCTATACTGTACTACTTACGTTAGTCTGGCCATTCTAAGGTCCGGTATACGTATCTGGCTACTGTTTGTACTCTGCGTGTTGGATCCCTGTCCCGATCCTGAGAATTCTTAACCAGACACAGGCAGAACTTAATAAATTAATGTTTATTATGAGCAAAAAATAGTCACAGTGCATACAAAAATATATGATAAACAAATTATTTACACCAACAATAAATAAAAACAAAAAAGATTAAAAAAAAACAGAAGTCCTAATTACTCACTTAGGTTTTCAAAGTAAAATTTCTGCCTAGGGGGTCTCTGGCAAGGAAGGATGATGGTGGCTCACTCAAAATTAGATCTTTGCCCCAAGCAAGTACACCCACACCCCTCCAAATCATTGGATATATACCCTGTGGATTATCAAGTCATGCCCAGGGGTGGAGTTAAGGCGTACCTATAGAAATAATAGGTGACCACCTCCTTTGTCCCAGACCAATTTCAATCCAAATGAAAACATTTGGCTCTATCTTCTCTTATGTACCTGCCACAGAAATAATAATTGCATCTATGAATTTGTTATTATTTTCCCATCCCATAGACACATTGCACGCCCCGTCCGCGATCCAATAGGACAGACATCACAATTCCTGCCACACTGTTCAAGTTGTGCAACTCATGTTTAGACTTAATTAAAAGGCTGTGCCTGTCCCATTCCAAATATAATAAATATGAGGCTTAATTATTCAGCTGTGGGTAAGTATTAATGTTTCTCTTAGATATGCTACTGGAACACAAGGGTCTTCATGAAACTAATACCATTACCATATCAAATTATTGAACTATCAATTGAGAGCTTAAGGCCATATGGTCAAAGTCAGTTAGTTTACATTGAAACTAGACATAAAGGCGGCTCAAGTGTAAAATGATAGATCAAAAGAGCAATCCTTTTCACACCTTGCAGAAGTCCCTTTTGATCAAAAGAGCAATTTCTCTCTGCTATTTGTCCTCTACCCAGGGGTCAAATCATTGATGCACTACACAAGTTATATTAAATATCAATATTCCATAGTGTAATAATAAATTATGCACCCTTGTCATGCCCCTCTTTAAAGGAAATTTAGAAAAGGGTCAGAATTAATTGTTCAGCTGTGAGTGTGAAAATGGGAATCCAACCCTTTTTTATGATTTATTTTAATTTAGAATGTCATATTACACATTTGTAGCTGTTTCACTCCCTCCCTCCCTCCCTTTTTTTTTTTTTTTTTTTAATTGAAAAAGTCCAGTAAAAGAATATTTAACTTGCCGAAACGTTCTTCCAAGCCCCATCCAATGTCACTTCTTCCCTCTCTGTGGTGAAATAATATGCTTCCAATAGGGAAGCATATGATTGGACCTTTCTCACCAGCTCAGAGTGCATGAGGGAGGCTATTTAGAACACGATAAAATATAGCTCTCAATATAGGGAGGTGGGGAGGGTGTGTGCCAGGCATGGAGGGAATGTGCCAGGGAGGGAGCAAGATCAAGGCTTTCAGTGCTTCCTGCAATGGTAGAAGTTCACTACATCTGTCGCTAGCACTTGTTGATACTTGTTTAAACTGTAATTTTTGCAAAGAATTGACATTAGGCAACCCAGAACTGACCAAGTTATGTGTGCAGGCAGGGCCGGACTGGCTCACCGGGAGACGGGGAAATTTCCCGGTGGGCTGTGGCACCTGGGCCCGGGCAGACAGCCCTGATCATTAAGTTAATTCCTGTATATGATTTTCCCCTCGGACTGTGACAGCATGTGTCAGTCCGAGGGGATTAAGGAGCAAGGTGCTGGTGCGACAATATTTAGGCTGCCCGCAGCCGGAGGAACACTGTGAGGCTTCACAGGCCAATTTATACAATACACAAGATCCAGCGCACTCACTTATCCACTAAACAGCAACTTCCATGCTGACAGATTTATTAGTTTAAAAAAAAAAAAAAAAAACAACCCCTAATCTAGGCAAAAATAATGGGGGTTTAGTTACAATATATGATCATACATTGCATAATCCTGCCACAATGTCCATGTACCCCATTTTTGGCAGATCCTACTCTAACAGCCTAGCTGTCAGGTTCCTATGATGACAAGCAAGACTTTTCCGTTTATTACTGTCCCTTTAAATACAGTTCCTGGTTTTCACCTCTAGTGGCCTCCCAAGCCCCCTCGGACTCACCTGTAACATACGAAACAAAGCTCCGCTATAAATGGCCACACCCAACAAAGCAAGAGGCCTTTACATTGAAGTTGTTCATACTACAGAATTCAGATCCTGGCTCCTGTGAAACAACCTGTAACTTACCTGCATTGCTTCTTACCTGAATTTCTGGACATTGCTGAACACATTTATTAACAGGGTGTTATTTTCTTTCTCTGACTCCTTATAGTTTATATTACCGGTCTTATTATTCACACTTGTTTGTTTTATATTTAAGGCATATTGCCTTAACGTTTAAATCTCCCTTTCCTTCTCATTATTTATTCTACAAGTTTCTGCTGTAATGTCAAAAGCTACAAATAAAGACACTTCAGTTAACTCTGGCAATCTTCTCCTACGTGACCTGATCGAGAGCATGACACTAGCCTATATATGTATATAATATTTTTCCGTGTATAAGATGCCCCCATGTATAAGACGACCCCTATTTTTTTTTAGCCCAAAATTAAGAAATCAATATTTTAAACATCAAATAGAACTTTGGTATTTTAGAGGTGACTTCTGAGGAAAACTAACACACTACTTATTCTCATTCCTCCCCTGTGCTAAGGTACTCCATAGGTACATATTAGTTGTGGGCCGCGTGGTGTAGTATGTCTCTGGAGCTCCGTCAGTGTTAAGTGCTGACGTCTGCTGCAGTTCCCACGCATATAGGGGCCTCTTCCTCCTTGCCACAGCATTCAGAAATGGATTGGCAGCAGGGAAGCCAGGTATGTGTGTGGGCCGTGGCACACAGAAACGCGGCAGGCGCCATCTTGGCTTAGGCTCCACACACAAGTGTTTTTTTTTTTTAACCCTTGCAGTGACATTCCGTGTATAAAACGACCCCCAATTTTAGACTAAGATTTTTTAGAAAAAAGTCTTATACACAGAAAAATACAGTGTGTGTGTGTGTACGGTATGTATGTATGTGTATAATCACTACATAGCACGATGACTTATGGGGCTGGCATACATGGTTTTCCAGGGCTTCTTTGTATACCCAGTCTGGCCCTGTGTGCCGGAGATGAGGTGTAACAACCCCTCAGGACAAAAGTGCATATTTTTCTGTATGTGAAACCTTTTAAGAAGTACTTGCAGCTTCTTCCATTGAGTTAGGTGGAAAATATTGGATGGTGAGAGCACTCTAGTTAGAATTGCACATTACCCTTATTGCACACTTTGATCAATGGTATATAAGCGCTTTGACCAATCCTGTAAATATAAAACAGGGAGAACCGCAGCATAGGGTAATAACGTAAAAACTATGTGTAACTTAAATAATAAATGGTTACACTCACATGGTCATGAGCCACTTAATAAAAGCTGGCTCAGACTAGAGGTATATCAGGTGAATGCACGTGGTTGTCAAATTCCAAGCTGTCTCCCCTCTGTGGTCCTTCAAGTTGCTGTTGCTTTAAAGTATTCCAGGATGCAGGAAATAAGGCAAACAATTTATTGGACACACTCAAAGGTAACTTAATAAAAACAAATAAAATACAATAAATATATCTGTAAAGTCCACTTCTGCAATAGATCGAACTTAAAGCGTTTCGGCAAAGCCTTTATCAAAAGTCCATCCTTCATCTTTCTTCCTGACGGTTTAAATATCTTCAAAATTGGCGCCTTTTCACGTTCGTTGCGACGTCACAGTACCTCCGTTCCCACTTCCGGCGTCGCAACTGCATCCTCCGTTCTGGCGTCCATTCTTGCGGCTTCCGTCTTACTTCCATGACGTCATGATGCTATCTCCGTTTTAGCGTCATGACGTGTATACTGGGGGACGGATCTCCCTCCGATCCAATTACACTTGCCCTCAATGGATATGAATCTACAAATGTCCAGAATTGGCAAAGTGCACAGTTGCAACACTGTTCAGACATTTTCATATGAATATTCATCATTTATTAAAATACAAAACTTAGTAATACTAAACTATACAATAAATAACTAACTGGGGCCTACCTGTCATTAAGGCATAAACTCCTAATAATATATTATAAAACAGAGTACACATTAAGAAAAAAAAGAGAGAAGACATATATTGGAATCATGTTAAAAATATCTTAAACATTAGAAAAATATTGTGGAGGAAAACATCATTTGAAATCAACCATTTGATGCACCCTTCGTCTTTAATACCAAGGGAAAAAAATGATATAAAAAGTAAATATATATTAAAAAAGGATACATTTAAAATCTATATTTATCAAAAATAATAATAAAAAATGTATTAATGCACCTTAAACAGGGGTCAAGTCCCGGGGAATAAAGTGTGGGAACTCACTCGAGTTCCACCCCCACCCCACCACCAAAAAAAAACAAAACTTGTATGCATATATAAACGCGTACACACACACACTCAGGTGCACACATACACTTACAGACACACACGTACACTCACAGACACACACAAACACAGACACACACACACACAAAGACACACACACACAAATTCACAGATAGACACACATACACACACACTCCCAGACACATACACACACACACATACATACACTCACAGACACACACACACACTCACACACAAATACACATAGATACACTCACAGACACACGCACTCACTCCCAGACACACTCACAGACATACACACACACACACACATACACACTCCCAGACACATACACACACACACACACGCACACATACACACTCCCAGACACATACACAGACACACACACTCCCAGACACACACACACACTCACTCCCAGACACATACACACACACACACACATACATACACTCACAGACACACACACACTCCCAGACCCACACTCCCAGACACATACGCATACACACACCAACACACACATACACTCCCAGACACACTCACTCACAGACACACAACACACACACATATACACAAAAATTATTTGTATTTTTTTTTAAAATTAAAAATGTCCACCCAGCCTCCCTACCTGGAGAGCTGGCGTGGACCTGTTCCTGGGGTCCAGTGGGGCTTCAGTGCGGCCGGCTCTTGTCTCTCTGTCAGATGCGGCGAGGGGGCTGTGTTCTCTCTGCTCCCTCTCGCCGCGCGGGCTGTCTGCTGATGCCGGGAGCTGGAAATGACGTCATATTCCGGCTCCCGGCATCAGCAAACGGCGCGGCGAGAGGGAGCAGAGAGAACACAGCTCCCTCGCCGCGTCTGACAGAGAGACAAGAGCCGGCCGGGGGGGGGGGTCCATCAGGTGGCCATTAGGCCACCTCTTGGTCCCCCCATGACAGGGGGAACACAGGGGCATTTGGGGGCGGCATTTTTTGCCGCCCCCTGAGTGTCTGCAGGACCACAAACGGGAACGGCATTCCTGCTCTAAGAAAAGTGCAGGAACGCCGTTCCCACGCGTTCCTGCAGGACTCGAGCCCTGACCTTAAAATTCTTATTAAAGGGAGAATTAATAATTTATATGTACGTGGTGATTTCAAAATCCACATTTAAACCTTGTGGCATTAGAGTATCCATATTAAAAATCCATTTCATTTCGGTCCTATTGAGTAGATTCTCTTTATCTCCCCCTCTCCAATGTACTTTTATTTTTTCTATCCCTACAAATTCTAAATTTTTTGGATCACTATTGTGGCATTCCATGAAATGCTTTGAAACACTGTGATTGGTGAATTTACGATTGATGTTATAAATATATTCTCTGATCTTAATTTTAAGGCAACGTGAAGTCCTTCCTATATATTTAAAGAAAGGATATGCTTACTATTTAATACACTAAAAGAACACACCCCAAAAAAGTGTACCTCACACACACTAAAAAGAATAAGTACAAAGACGTATATATAAACCCATGGGTGATATATACAAATAGAGGGTGGTTGGAAACAATACAACCTGAATATGGCTGATAATGAACGTGGAATCTATAAAATAGCAAAAATACAAAATATGGTGAAGTAAATAAGGCAAAGGTGAATTTTTCACGTGGTAGAGAACTTACAAGAGAGAAGGGATAACCACGCCTGTCACCCTGTCAGGGGTACTGTCCACATCGAAGATCGGATATATATGATAGGACTGGATAATAGTGGAAGCAGATGTATGTCTCACAATATGTGAAGAGGAGAAATTCCAAATAGAATGAATCAAATGAATTTGGAATTTCTCCTCTCCACATATTGTGAGACATACATCTGCTTCCACTATTATCCAGTCCTATCATATATATCCGATCTTCGATGTGGACAGTACCCCTGACAGGGTGACAGGCGTGATTACCACTTCTCTCTTGTTAGTTCTCTACTACGTGAAAGATTCACCTTTGCCTTATTTACTTCACCATATTTTGTATTTTTGCTATTTTATAGATTCCACGTTCATTATCAGCCATATTCAGGTTGTATTGTTTCCAACCACCCTCTATTTGTATATATCACCCTTGGGTTTACATATATGTCTTTGTACCTACCTTGCTATATATTGTAGCCCACATGGGCAAATTAACATATAGATGACGTCCTTACTATTACAGGAGATAAAGAAGTTAAGGTCATACTTTTTTTTGTGGCATTCGATGTAAATTTTAAAACTTTTTTTATGTTTTCCTTTTCTCATTTCACATCCCTTACATTCCCCACAAAAACGGAATCCCTTTGGTTGTTCTAAAAACATTCTCATCAGTATCTAAAAAGCTTTTGGTTAAAACCTGTTTTAAATTTTTTGCACCCCTAAATATAATTCTTGGTCTGTCTTCAATAAAATCTGTCAACTTATCGTCTGTTCTCAAGATATGCCAATTCCTGTTAATAACCTTCCTCAAGTCTTAGAAATACAGAGGGTTGGTGAGACAAAGATGGATAGGTAAAATGGCCAAAGAATCAGACAGGGACTAAGAAAGAAGCAAAAGAGACAGACACGGGCTGGGAGGACACCCTGAGGGGCTGCACGGGGAGACCTGGGGGGAGAATGAGACACAGAGGGACTAAAAGGAAGAGACACATAGAGGCATTGGGAAGGGGACAAAAAGACACACAAAAGAGGCTGGGGGGGGGGAGGGGGGGTAGAGGGGCTGAATAAGGGGCAAAAGAGACAGATGGGGGGTAGGGAAGGGGCAAAAGAAACAGACAGAAGTTGGGATGAGACACCCAGAGGGGCTGGGAAAGAAAAAGAAAATGTGCTGAAGAGAAGGGGAGGCAGGGGGGAGATAAAGAGGTGCTGAGGGAGAAATAGGCAAGGTGCTGGTGGGGAGAGAAACACACACATGTGATGCAGTGGGCTATTGCAGATCAAACTTGGATGCCCCTGGCCTAGATCCTCCAGACACAGACTGTGCAGACACTCTTTCTCCTATTCCAGTCAATAAGAAGACAGAACAGTAGCTGGAGGACCAGTACCATAGAGTCACCCATTGCAGATAGCCTGGCCTTCCTCTTCCAGGCTGTTTCCAGTCAGAAATCCCAGCACTGATGGTGTCTCTAGGCAGCAATTCAATGAATAGAGTTTAATGAAAATAGGGAATATTACCCTGATATAGTGAGGCTTTATTTATCTGATAAGCTGCATTTTACACTGTAGACCCGTCTGTACAGCTTTGTAGCAGTATTTCAGGTAGGTTTTAGTCTATCACAACTCAGAGATAAAAGAGCATTATATAAAATGGGGGTTTAATTTATCTGATTTGCATCCTTTTCCTGGAACCACTAGAATGTGGATACAGATATTGTGTTTGAGTGACCATATATCACATGGATTCACTCAGTGTACTACATACCCGTACAGCGCTACGGAATTTGTTGACGCTTTATAAATAATAATAATAATAATAATAATACAAATACAACGACTTCAAAAGATCCAAGCACTGTGTGATCTCATTGTACAATAAAAACCCATCATTCTCAATTTCTGCTGTAGGATTGCAAGTATGATGTCACCTATTGCCTTCATCCTCCTGAATGGACCCACTTGGTATCACTGTTAGATCAAATGGCGGCCTAAATGAGGACTTTGTGAATCTTTTGGTCCATGCGATACTGAAAGTGCAAATTGCAAACAAGGTAAAGCCACTAAATTGTACTCCAGGTGACAAGAGTCTCAAGTACCAATAGAACTCCCCATTTAGTAGTAGGGTTGTAGCTTTCAGATGAATGTTCTAATGGTTGTCAAGGGCCATTTAGTTTACACACATAATAGCAGGTGCATTATTATAGGATTATTCATGCCACATCTCTAGCAGAGGAAAACTTCACATGTCATTTTGTGTCTTCCGTGGAGGTATTGGTCTATGACATTGGCATTAAGACTGGTACTGTTGCTGTGCATTGTGGGACGAATCTTCCAGGGCACATTTGCAGGGCACATGGGTTAATGGTATACATGCTGGGCTCAGTAGTGTAGGATAATGATTATGAACATGATTTGTAAGTCATGGCACATTTGCTGGGAATATTTGTATAAGACATGGGGATTCCTGTAAACAAACTTTGCATTTTCCCTCAGCTCTGAGCTGTATGATATTGTGTTGGGGATCACTCAACTTGAGTGCATTTTTGTTCCATTTTGGGAATCTGTGTCTTTCGGTAAAAAGCACATGGAAGAAATTGTGGTCGCACTTTTTGCAAATAGATTATTTGTGAATTTTGCTATAGGCTTTAATTTCGCCTTTAAAGATCGTTCTAATGTCTATAACTGTTTATCATAAGCGTGTAAATGTAACTATTTGCTGCCCACGGTTCTAGCAGCAGGTGCACTGCTAAAGTTATATACTGAAGTAAATTTATCAAAGTATTGCTGACAGTTTTGTAAACTTTTGGTGTAATTTGTCAAATGTGTGTAGTATTCTGCCTTTTTGGCTTTATCAACCTTTCCGTCAGTTTTTTCTACCAGAAAAGTGAACCCATTTCATTTCTCTTTCTTCACCACTCTAAACGTGGCGATTTTATTGTCTGAAATGGATATTTGAGAAAAAAGTGGCAGCATAAAGCAGACATTTTTATATAGACCATTTTAATAAATTCAAACAGATTACAGACCTAACATAAAATAGATTTTTTTTTTAGAACACTCTAATAAACCTCTCCCACTGTTTATGATGAGCAACCTGTTGCTCCTAGAAATGAGAAGGCGGCACCTCCAGCAGCAAGGTAAGGGGAGCCCCTAGAGAGGGGAGTCTGGAGGGAGCAGAGATGCTGAGCCTGAAACTGGATGATCCTGCTGAGTCTGGTTGCTGCTGAGCATGTACTGAGCCTAAGACTGGCTGCTGCTGACCATGAGACTGGCTGCTGCTGATTCTGGCTTCTGCTGCTGTTCCTGATTCCAGCTGCTGAGTGTGGGCCTGGCTGCTGCTGACCCTGATTCCAGCTGCTTAGTGTGGGCCTGGCCGCTGCTGACCCTGACTCCTAGTACTAAGCCTGGTTTCTGATGCTGATCCTGACTCCTGGTACTGAGCCTCCCTGCTGCTGACCCTGACTCCTAGTACTGACCCTGACTCCTAGTACTGAGCCTGGCTGCTGCTGAGCCTGGCTCCTAGTACTGAGCCTGGCTGTTGCTTCTGCTGCCCTGGACTCCTAGTACTGAGCCTGGCTGTTGCTTCTGCTGCCCTGGACTTCTAGTACTGAGCCTGGCTGCTGCTGCTGATCCTGACTCCTAGTACTGAGCCTGGCTGTTGCTTATGCTGCCCCGGACTCCTAGTACTGAGCCTGGCTCCTGCTGACCCTGACTCCTGGTACTGAGCCTGGCTGCTGCTGGCCCTGACTCCTGGTACTGAGCCTGGCTGCTGCTGACCCTGACTGCTGGTACTGAGCCTGGCTGCTGCTGACCCTGACTGCTGGTACTGAGCCTGGCTGCTCCTGAGTCTGAGACTGGCTGCTGCTGATCCTGATTCCAGCTCTGAGTGTGAGCCTGGCTGCTGCTGACCCCGATTCCAGCTGCTGAATGTGGGCCTGGCCGCTGCTGACCCTTATTACTGCTGCTGCTGACCCTGATTCCAGCTGCTGAGTGTGAGCCTGGCTGCTGCTGACCCTGATTCCAGCTGCTGAGTGTGAGCCTGGCTGCTGCTGACCCCGATTCCAGCTGCTGAGTGTGGGCCTGGCCGCTGCTGACCCTTATTACTGGTGCTGCTGACCCTGATTCCAGCTGCTGAGTGTGAGCCTGGCGGCTGCTGCTGCCTGTACCTAGACCTGGCTGCTGTCTCTCTCACAGGCAGGAAGCACTGAGTCCCTCTGTGTGGAGCGCCTCCTCCTCGGGCTGTGACTTCACACTCATCCCCGGAGCTCCCTGCCCCACCCTGGCCCTGGCTTTCCCCGCTGGAAGATGACTATTGCCCTAACGGTATCCGCCATCCGCGGTAAGTGATGACCGGGGAGCTGGGCTGACTGTGAGTCTGGGAGCCGTGCTGCCCGCTGCCCTCCATGCCCAGCACCAGCCTCCTTCCTCCCATAGAAAGGCCTGTGTGCATGGAACCAGCCGGCAGCCTCACATTCTGTGAATGGAATACTGACCCACCACCCCCAATTAACTGGGCATCCCCTAAAACAAATCAAGGGTTAACCCCCAAATTGGGTTTCCGTACACCCCCTCCCCTCCCCCTCCTTTAGAGATCAGCCCCTTCCTCATTGCATGCAGTTGTGTGGGGGGTTTGTGTCTGGCTGTGTTTACATAGCTGCTCTATTCTCTCATCATGCTGGATTCATGTGTATATGCTTAATGTTGCTAAGATCTGTACAGTTTGTTATAGAAAGCCTAGTGTACACCTGCCAGAAAAATCCTCTTTCAAGGAATGCACACATCACCCTTTTTCATTTCTATATTTGTAGCTTCATGTCAGTATTTTGTCAGTAAACCCACACTTACTGCTTTTTTATTATTTGCAGTGGTGGGGATTAATTTAACTGGGAAATGTTTGCTGGTTACTGCTTTTTTTTTTTTTTTTTTAAATTAAGACTTTTTGTAGACAACTAGGTATATGTATTTGAAAAAGGCAAATGTTTGGTGACCATGTAAGGGTACCAGTAAATGGTACATCTAGCAGCATAGAATGCATTCTAATGTATGTCTTTTCCACAGGAGTATCTAGAACAGTGGTTCTTACACCATGGATCAGATCTCAATAGTGGGTTCCTATGCTTTAGACATTAAGCTTCTCTTGGTTGGACCAGGCACATTGTTTGCACAATGCTCCTGGCATCATCTCCAATAAATTGTTTACCGTAGCAACACTGCCACTGTCAGACCCTTCTGACAGTAGGGAGAGTCTAATGTATTTTGCGGACATTGTTTTAGTATATATTATACTGCACTTAAGGAAGGGGCTGTTGAGCTAGATTTACAGTTGAAGAATTGTTTTATTTAAGCTTACAGTCATGTCCACAGTTTGTATTCCTGTTTAAAAAAGGTTGTGAACCTCTGCTCCAACAAATGGGTAATAGGGCACCCCATTGAGAAGGAGGTTCTGTTGGTAGGTTATCTATATTTATTATAGTATTATTATATTTTATTTAGAATGCTCCAACACATTTCTGTTAAATCCAGTAATAAAAATATATCATTTAGGGCTGCATTAAAAATCATTGTGTTTCGCATTAAAGTGAAACTTTTGTGAAAAACTTCACTTACCTGAAATGGCTCCCGTGTTCATTGAGTACACCATATATCATAAAGATACATGATGTATTCAATGTAAAATATATTAATTTAATCACCTCTCCTCCCTTCCAGCGCCACTTCGTATGTGTTACTTTTCGTGTAACACCCCCCTCCTGGCTGTCCTCTGCTTCTCCTGCAGACTCCTTTGATTTGCCCTGCTTGGGGATGCATCCGCAAGCAGGGCAAACCTCCTCAGTGACTTCGGCACCCTATAGAGTTTCTATAGCAGCTACAGCGCATGTGCTGTGGCTGCTAAGGGTGGAAAGCAGAGGCATCTCCTGTGGCAGATCCTTTATGCTGTCCCTTGTCAGTCAAAGCCTTGGTGTACTGAATCATTGACTGGCAGCTGGGAGACAGAGAAATATTTTTAATAGTTTTTTCTCCTAATCTGTACATTTGCTAGCACAATGTATAGATAGAATTGTATGCTTAGTCTAATGAGCATTGTTGTTTGGGGCATGACAGGTCCCTTTAAATATGTGTATTCCATTCACTTCCACAGTTAATGGGCATTTCCAATTCCTTTATTTTGTTGTGACTAATGTGTTGTTATCCTTCGGGAGAACAGTAAACGGTTACTCTAACCAAAAAACTGTTTTAAGAAACTGCTTTTGGTCAGAGTAACCTTTACTATCCTGGTGTGTGACCCCCCCAAAAAAGGGATTAGCTAAAACATACCTATCCAAGTTCTCCTCAGCCCAATCCTCCTCGACTGGCGTCACTCTCATTCACAGTAGGGAGGGCTGAGGGAACGACAGCATGAAAAGGGAGAGTGTGTGGCCATTGGATGTCTATTTCCAGCATGCTTTGAGTTCTGATGACAGATGTCAAACATGCACAGAACTCTTGTTCCTGGCTGGCAAATGACACCCCAATGGCATAGCTAGAGGTGGAGTTACACCTATGACAGCAGAGGTGTTAAACTCTAAATGTGCAGCGTTTCATAGTGCAACACTGCACCTACAGATTCGGCACCATGACCACTTCTAAATCAGTGAAGTAGTCATAGTACATTGAGTAACCCTTTAATTTAGGTCCGCAGAGTACTATCCCTTTTTTTTTTTTTTTTTTTTACAATCGTCTGTCTTTTATGGTCACACTTTTTTGTGTGTCTGAATAGCCTGTCCATAGAAAATTATGTAGTTGTAGTTGTGCTTAATGTAGTTGTTCTGGTGTCTATAGCATAGCATGTCCCTGCAGGCTTTTTAATGCAAACACTGCCTTTTCAGAGAAATGGCAGTATTTACAGTACTGCATAGGGACACCTCCAGTGGCAGTCACTCAGGACGGTGCTTCTTATGTCAGTCTACGCTCTGCATGGAGGTGCTGAACTTTACTTAGAGATACATTGAATCAATGCATCTGTAGGAGGTGATGCTGATTGGTGCAGTGTGACGTTTTGAAGCCCATGCGCGATAGTCTCCCAATGCTTTTCTATGGGAGCTTAGGGGGGACCAATCATCTAAGCTGTTATTTAGGCCTATTGTGTCAAGAATACACTTTTGTATTCTTAACATTATAGTGTTCCTTGAACAGTTCTTCAATATAGTGCCCTTATTGACAGCATTGTATAGTTACATAGTTACATAGCTGAAAAGAGACTTGCGTCCATCAAGTTCAGCCTTCCTCACATTTGTTTTTTTGCTGTTGATCCAAAAGAAGGCAAAAAAAAAAAAACAGTTTGAAGCACAATTTTGCAACAAGCTAGGAAAAAAATTCCTTCTTGAAGCCAGAATGGCAGTCAGATGTATCCTTGGATCAAGCAGTTATTACCCTACATTGAAAGATTATATGCTTGAATATTCTGTTTTTGCAAGTATGCATCTAGTAGCTGTTTGAACATCTGTATGGACTCTGATAAAACCACTTCTTCAGGCAGAGAATTCCACATCCTGATTGTTCTTACAGTAAAAAAAACTTTCCTTTGCCTTAGACGAAATCTTCTTTCTTCCAGTCTAAACGCATGGCCTCGTGTCCTATGTAAAGTCCGGTTTGTGAATAGATTTCCACACAATGGTTTGTATTGGCCCCAAATATATTTGTATAATGTTATCATATCCCCTCTCAGGCGACGTTTTTCTAAACTAAATAGGTTTAAATTTGTTAACCTTTCTTCATAGCTGATATGTTCCATTCCTTTTATTAATTTTGTAGCCCGCCTCTGCACTTTTTCTAGTGCCATAATATCCTTCTTTAGAACAGGTGCTCAAAATTGCACAGCATATTCAATATGTGGTCTTACCAGTGATTTATAAAGAGGCAAAATTATATTCTTGTCCCGAGAATATAGATTATCCTTCATGGGGTAATTTAGAAAGTAAGCATCTGTGGTAGGACTAGGCAGTTTTTGGCTATTCAGAAGTTGTGGACTACATCTCCCATAATTCTCTTAAATGCTTTTACAGCCATAATGCTGGCAAAGCATCAGGGGAGATCTAATCCACAAGATCTGGACGGCCAAAGGTTTTCTACCGCAGGTCTATGAAATTCTAGTGATGCCACTTTTAAAAATTAAGTGAAAAAGTGGAATGGTTTGATGAACAACATGTTATAAATAACACTAGATATGTAGGTGATGCACATTACATTTAAATAGAAAACTGATGGCAACATTTTGCAATTGTCTCCTCCAGTTTGAAAAAGCCGCTTCCTTTTAAGGCTCTTTTGTAATGGCTGTAATCTGTCTTGATGTTTCAATTCACTTCTTGTTGTTAGCAAGGAATGTGAACTACACCAACACACCTAAAGGTATGAAATAGAATACAGTATTATAATAATCTTATGTTTATCATTAACATGTGATTGAACAATTGATGCAAATAATTATAACATGCAATGTTATGTATCGGAGTCTGAAAGATATTTTGAAAAGTTTAGTAACCAGGAAAAATATTTAGCAACTGTAATATATTTCATAGTCATGTGCTAGGTAAAGCAGTTGAATTAAAGGGTTAATACAATATTCTTGCCAAATTATTTAAATGTTTACATTTAATTGTTTCAGTGACTGATATGTGTGTGTGTTTTTAATTAATCTATTTACCAGTAGCCTTTCAGATTTTTTGTGATATCATCAGACTGGGCCCCTATCCATTGGAGAAACCTGCATGTAGGATAGTTTACAATTTCATCATGCTTCTCTAGCAGTCTACAATGGACTGTAACACACATCGTGCTCCATGCACATTTAGTACTGGGCAGGAATGATGGGGGTTGTACTTGATTGTAGATTATCAGATACATGTACATCATGCTTCTATGACGCTGAGCCTGATGGATGGAGCAGTTGTATTTTTTTTTTAGGCATGTACGAAACTGGAATAAAACTCACAGCCTGCTCAATGATAAAATACACAAACACACCATTAGTAAAGGTATATTGGTAAAGACAGACATATTTAAAGAACTCACACATTCTTATGATTTATTTGACGTATGTTCCCTTGTACATGGATACCAAAGATTGACTTACACATTTATTTGTTGTGAATGTACTCAGGACACAAGACGTGATCTTATTTTATGACTTGGATGCGTGTCCAAGATGTGAATCGATTATTTTATCGCATATTAGAGGTTTTTAATATAAATTACTGAATATATGCTTTTACAAGAGATCATAAACGTGTTTGAGTGAACTAGAAAGGCTTGTGAAGTGGAACCATGAATGATATCTCATTCGCTTCAAAATATTAACGAGAGCGACTTACTGGAAATGTGCAGCGCATAGATATTATTATCACATATATGGTAATATATTTTCAGATGGTTGAGCTGTTATTATCTTTACAGAAATATAAAAATTGTATTTGATTAGAACCTGCATATCCCATAAACACATGCCCAGCAGAGGTTTATAGGATATGTAGTTTTTAGGTTGGCAGCAGTTACATTGGTAGAGCACTACGAAATTTGCTGGCGCTATATAAATAATAAAATAATGATAAAATGATTGAAACTTATTTCCCGTTATCAATTTAGCAATGGCTTCATTTACAGTATGTTAATGGAACACTGAGCAAATGTACAAATTAGGCTGAATTTGTATTTCTGTGGAAGGCAGTGAGTTGCTTAGAAAACCTATGAATGAGCTGCCTTCATTTGGCTTAAAGGAACACTATAGGATCAGGAACACAAACATATATTCCTGACCCTATCTTGTTAAAACCACCATCTTGCCCAGGGGTGGGGAACCTTTGGCCCTCCAGATGTTGTGGACTACTTCTCCCTTGATGCTTTGCCATTGTTACTGTAAGATCATTATGGGAAATGTAGTGCAAAACATCTGGAGGGCCAAAGGTTCCCCATCCCTAATCTAGCCCATTCCCCCACCCCCTTTCCTCCCTAAATATAGTAAAATCTTACTTCAAACCTGCAGCTGCTGCCTCTGTCTCTGATCTGCCTGCTTGACTGACATCATTAGAAGTAATTCTCTGAGGCAATAACAATGCTTTCCATAGGATTGGCTAGGACTGTCAAGGAGGGAGATCAGGGGCAGAGCCAGAACAAGTCAAACACAGCCCTGGAAAATCAGCATCTCCTCATAGAGATGCATTGAATCAATGCATCTCTTTGAGGAAAGTTCAGTGTCTGCATGCAGAGGGTGGAGAAACGGAATGGCCCCAGGAAGCACCTCTAGCAGCCATCTGAGAAGTGGCCAGTGGAGTTATAACTAGGCTATAATGTAAACACTGCATTTTCTCTGAAAAGATAGTGTTTACTGCTAAATGCTCAAAGGGAATGATTATACTCACCAGAACAAATACAAAAAGCTGTAGTTGTTCGGATGATAGTGTCCCTTTAAAGGAAACAAAGTTAAATGTCCTTACCAGCAGAAGATATGTGCGGCAAGAGCTGCGCGCGCATTCAGCCGGTCGCATAGGAAAGCATTTACAATGCTTTCCTATGGACGCTTGCGTGCTCTCACTGTGATTTTCACAGTGAGAATCACGCAAGCGCCTCTAGCGGCTGTCAATGAGACAGCCACTAGAGGATTTGGGGGAAGGCTTAACCCATTCATAAACATAGCAGTTTTTCTGAAACTGCTATGTATATAAAAAAATGGGTTAACCCTAGCTGGACCTGGCACCCAGACCACTCCATTAAGCTGAAGTGGTCTGGGTGCCTAGAGTGGTCCTTTAATTTTATGACTCAGGAGATCTTGGCACAAAAATTAGTTTTCTCAATTCATGGTCTAATAAATATGACATCTAATTCAGTTACTTTTTTACTGCCACCCCTTCTTCCCCTCTGCCGCTTGTGACGTCTGTGAGTTGACCCCTGCTGTTGAAGCAAGGCTGTGTTAGTTTTATATGCTGTTTTTATTTTACTTCTCCAATCGGGATTATTAAAAGATAAAATATTTAGCAAAAGTCTTGTTGCTCAGTATGTCAATTGCTTGTCAATTTACAGTTATAGATTTTTTATATTTATTAGTTTTGTTTTTGCTTATTCCTGCTAGGCTATGTTGTTTTGGTTGGTATTTTTTAGATTAATATATATTTAATTTGTCCCCTTCTTTGTCCTTTTTAAAAGGGAAACTTAGTGAAAATTTCTCAATTATTTTGAATGCATTAAAAAGATGAAGTAGATAAGTAATACACAAATTATTGTTTTAACCTGTACTCTTGGTGGGTATTGCAATTAAAGGAGCACTATAGGGTCAGGAACCCAAACATGTATTCCTGAACTTAACCCCTTAAGGACACATGACATGTCTGACACGTCATGATTCCCTTTTATTCCAGAAGTTTGGTCCTTAAGGGGTTAAAGGGTTAAAACCACCATCTAGCTACCCTGGTCCCCTCATGCCTCCCTAAATATTGTAAAATCTTACTTGTATTCAAGTCTGGAACTGCATGCTTTGTCACTGTTTCCTTTAGACCTGCCCACTGCCTGCTGACATTAGCAGAAGTGGTAGCCTGATCCAATCACAATGCTTCCCCATAGGATTGGCTAAGACTGACAAGCATTGGCTAAGACTAGGCCTATCAGTGGCAGAGCCAGCACAATTCAAGCACAGCCCTGGCCAATCAGCATCTCCTCATAGAGATGAATTGAATCAATGCATCTATATAAGGAAAGTTCAGTGTCTGCATGCAGAGGGAGGAGATACTGAGTGTTTGGATGCATTTTAGGCAGCCATGACCCAGGAAGGATCTCTAACAGCTATCTAAGCAGGGCCGTCTTTAGCGCGGGGCAAACGGGGCAGCTGCCCCGGGCCTAGTTGCTCCTGGGGGGCCCCAGAGCAGCTGCCCCGTGGGCCCCGTGATTTCAGCAGCCCCCATGTACCCGGCGGTGCAGCCGCACCAGCCCGCCAACTAAGGAGGCCCCCCGGGTGGCCCATGCACTAAGGACCATGTGGCAGCAAGGGCCCGGTCGCGCGCTGTGACGCTTAAACAGCACAACCGGGCCCCTTCCTGTACCGGCTGGGAGGAAGTGAGTACCGCTTGTCACTTCCTCCCACCGGAGATAATAGCCGCGTGGGAGGAGGAAGGCAGGGAGGAGGGGAGTTCTTCAAGATAACTCCCAACTGCCTCAGCCTGCCACTGGACCCCAGGGAAACCACCCTCCATAAAAAGGTAAGAACCTGGAGGGTGGCTAAGTGTATGTCAGTATGTCTGTGTGTGTGTGTGTGTGTTAGTATGTGTGTGTGTGTGTGTGTTTTAGTATGTCTGTGTGTGTGTTAGTATGTGTGTGTGTGTTAGTATGTCTGTGTGTATGTGTGTGTGTTAGTATGTGTGTGTTAGTATGTCTGTGTGTGTGTGTCTGTGTGTGTGTGTCAGTATGTCTGTGTGTGTGTGTTAGTATGTGTGTGTATGTCAGTATGACAGACATACTGACATACACACACTGACACACACACAGACAAACTGACATACATACACACACACACACACACACACAGACACACTGACATACATAGACAGACACACTGACATACACACACATACATACACATACACACACACACATACTGACATACACACACACAGACATACTGACATACATACACAGACATACTGACATACACACACACAGACATACTAACACACACACACACACACAGACAGACATACTAACATACACATACACAGACATTCTGACATACACACACACACACACAGACATACTAACACACACACACACACACACACACACACACACACATACTAACACACACAGACATACTGTGTGTGTATATGTCTGTGTGTTTATGTCAGTATGTCTGTGTGTGTATGTCAGTATGTCTCAGTGTGTGTCAGTGTGTGTGTGTGTGTGTGTATGTCAGTATGTCTGTGTATGTCAATACGCCTGTCAGTGTATGTGTCTGTGTGTGTGTCTGTGTGTGTCAATATATCTGTCAGTGTATGTGTCTGTGAGTATGTATGTGTCTGTGTGTGTATCAGTATGTCTGAATGTGTGTCAATATGTTTGCCAGTATATCATTTTGTGTCAGTGTATGTGTGTGTCAGTATGTATCTGCAAATGTTTTAATATGTCTGTCTGTGTGTGTATGTGTCAGTATGTCTGTCAGTGTGATTGCAGGTTGGGTGTAATGGGGAGGGGGGGGGGGTGCAGTGACAGGGCCCAGGGGGCCCAAGAAGATGCTTTGCCCAGGGTCCTATTCATATTATAGACGGCCCTGTATCTAAGGAGTGACCAGTGAAGATATCACTAGGCTGTAATGTAAACATTACATTTTCTCTGAAAAGACAGTGTTTACAGCAAAAAGCCTGAAGGGAACGATTCTACTCACCAGAACAAATGCAATAAGCTGTAGTTGTATTGGTGACTATAGTGTCCCTTTGAAGTGGTTTGCTGTAGCGAGTGTTCTTTTTAATTGTTCTGAATTCAAGAGACAATATTTCTATAAAAATAAGGTATAACCCAAGGTTTAAGATTTCCACTTGAGACTAGCCACTGGCGAGTGAAAATGCAGTACTGGTGAGTGACATTGCTATTGGTGTATAACTTGAAATGTTAAGCCTTTATTCATATATGCCTGTGTAAAGAAAAACATCCACAGACTAAATCCTGGTCTAGATATAACTGTAAGTGATCTTCTGTAGTTCATGGGCAAACATTAGTCAGTTAAAAACCACCAAAGAAACTGGAGAGTTTTCTGGGGCTGAATTTCCCTGAAATACACATTGACAACAAGACGCTGTGAATGGAAAGGAAAACAGATCACTAATAAAACATATGATACCATACAAAACAACAATAACAATTATAAAGACATAGAAACATAGAATGCGATGGCAGAAAAAAAACATTCGGCCCATCTAGTCTGCCCAATTTTCTAAATACTTTCATTAGTCCCTGGTCTTATCCAATCTAGGATAGCATTATGCCTATCCCATGCATGTTTGAACTACCTCACACCCTTACAGCTCGAAGGCTGTTCCATGCATCCACTACCCTCTCTGTAATGTAATATTACTATTGCTGACTATGTCCTCTGGTTGTGGTAGTTTTTCTTCTTTTAAATATACTCTCCTCCTTTACTGTGTTAATTCCCTTTATATATTTAAATGTTTCTATCATATCATCATTTTAGTATGTAAAGGGAATTAATACAGTAAAGGAAGTGATATTCCATTGGTTAAAGTTCTCTTGTTATTTTTTGGGGACAATTGTTTTATACAATTCAGGCTTCAAGATGATTATTCTTTTTTTTTTGGGGGGGGGGGGTATTTTGAACATGCTTAAAGGCTACCAGATTGACTTTGAGATGTGTTGCATTCTACAGTAAAAAATGAATAGTGTATTTTGTTTTCTAGCAAGCATGTTTAGATCTGTCATGGCGTCCGCTGGCCGTGCTCCTAGTTAAGCGAATTGTTGGACCCATTGGGGCTGCACATTGTTGCGGCACAATCCCACAAGGTTGGAAGAATTAGAGATGCCAGCCACTGCGCATGCTTGCGAACGTGCGTCATCACCTCGACGTCATGCATGCACGTTACGACTTCAAATGACCACTGTAGATCATTCAGAGCCCTATTTAAACTCTAAATTGCTATTTTTCAATGCCTTGTCGTGGTTTTCAGTTTGGTTATCTGAGAGCTCTTTATTTATAGATTTTTGTGTATTTTGACCTTGGCTTCTTCTTTGACTAATCTGACTTCTGTATCCCTTGACTTTTGGCTTGTGTACCGTTTATGTACCTTACCTCTGCCTGTCCTGTACTTTTCTATAATTACATTAAATCTGGCCATTCTAAGGTCCAGTAGTACGTTTTAGAGTTTATTTATTTGTTTATATTTGTTAACTTACGTTCTGCGTGTTGTGTATTAGGCTATCCTGGCAAGATGCACACATTGCTGCTCCTTTACTGTGTCCTGGTCATACACAAGTGTATGTTGCATGTTCAGTGTGCTGGTTAAAAGCAACACCCACCCTAGGCAAGGCTACCTGGTTGTTGTCAATAACGTCATCCATATTTATGTAGACTAGTTCATCAGTTGTCATAAACAACCATGGGATAGAAGCATAGTTAATACAGTATTAGTATAAATCCGGAGAAAAGAAACAGATTACATTTTGAACAAAGACAAAACTTAATGATTTATATCACTTTTTTCATGGATGTTAATGTCTGTCAATCTGTGATGGTAGTCTGTAAAAAGTGGCACTCTAACCATCATAACCACAACAGTTCTATGTAGTGGTTATGGAGCAACAACCTTTTCAGGTCTATGGTCCCAGTTTATGTCAAAACTATTTCGAGTGGTTTGACAAAACATGGGCTCAAATACCTTAACCCACTGCTGTAACTCGACAAATGCTAAAATTTATGTCTAGACCAGGGGTAGGCAACCTTTTAGCAGCACTGTGCCGATATAGGAGTGTGATGTCCCGTAGCGTGCCGGTCCTATTTTTTTAAATTGAGGTGTGTATGCTGCCGTATTCTGCTTGTGTTATTTTTACTGTGATTGCTTTGTATCGTTGTATTTGTGCGTATAGGAGCTATTATATTGTATATGTTCATTAGTAGTTTATAGTATCGCGTATGATACATATGAATGTGGGCTGTATATGAGGGCTGCTTGTGAAATTGTGTGTGGCTGGATATGTCACATTGTGTGTTTGGTAGTGTATTGCATGTGAGAGGCTGCATGTGGGGTTGTGTACATGTATGTGGATTGTTAGCGGGTTACGTTTGTGCGGATTGTATGTATGTTTGTTTGTGGGCTGTTCGTATTATTTGTATGAGGGGGAGGGTTATTGTGCATTTCTGTGTATATCTAGCAGTGTGGGTGGCTTCCCTGGGTTCCAGTGGGGACCAGGCTGGCCAGGTACAGGTCAAGGACAGGAGCTGCAACAGCAGCTGCAGGCTGCTCTACTACAGATCCGAGATCACTTCCTCGTGTTGCAATACATAAATTGAGGATTGTCCTTCACCACCTTTTTGTATTAGCAGATATCTGAAGTTTTACTGGGACTCCTGATAGGCCTGGGCCTGTTTGGCTCTAGCAGCCTTGAGTGCCATGCAGAGACACCTTGAGTGCCGTGCATGGCGCTAGTGCTGTAGGTTGCCTACCCCTGGTCTAGACTGAATTGAGAGCCCGAGAGCTATTGAGGTGGATTGACCCAGTGCTCTTTCCTAACCAATGTTAAACAGCTAGGAACAGATATACCATTTCACATTAGCTATGGACAGGCAATGAGCTATAGTGTGTTTCGCACTTATACTACCTCTTTAAGGTAAAAGCCTAACTTTGGAATGATACTTGCATCAGTAAGCACACCTTGTTTCTTACTTAAATTATGGAGAATCGGGATGGGAATTGAAAATTATAGGTGAACACTTCACAGTCCTCCTATTTTTCCAGTTTAGTGAATTAAACAATGTGTAACTTCTTCATTGAAAGCATGCGACTCATTTCAGACGCTGGCAAACTGGCGATGAAGTCAGTGTGCCAACATCACTGAGGAGGTAGGCCCTGTTTGGGGAAGCTTGCTCAAGCAGCGCAAATCACTGAAGATCAGATGATGAGCGGAGGACAGCCCGGAAGTGGGTGTTAAATGTAGAGTAACACCCACAAAGCTTGAAGATATTAGCTCTGGAACAGAGGAGACATGAGTAAATCTCTATTTTTTACATCGAATACATCAAATATACATGTGTAATATGATGTATTCAATGTATGTGGGAACAATTCAAGATAAGTTTTTTTTTTGTTTTTTTTCTTGATAATGCATTTCCCTTAAAGCAAGCATGTCCAACATGTCAAACTTTACATCAATATATTTGTGGCCCGCCTGCCCTGGGCTGCTTTGTGCTCTGGCTGCGACCAGGAAAGATATTTCCTATCTGCTTCTTATCTTCCCTCCCACGGCCACAAGAGAGCAGGGTGGCTGTCTGTCTGCAGAGCAGGCCCGCCACTCTCCCTTCCCTCCTGCTCGCAGTGCCAGAGGAGCGTCTGGCCTGCTTGAGCAGAAAAGGTGTATTAATTTGAGGGAGCCAGTATATTAAATTGGGGGAGGGAGTGGGGAAGTGTATTAGTTTGGTGGTGATGGGGGGAAGGGGATGGGGGGGGGGAGGTCAGTGTATTAGAATGGTTGGGGGGGGGCAGTGTTTTAATTTGGAGAGGAATGGGTGCAGTGTGTTAAATTGGAGGACGGAGGAGGCAGTGTATTAGAGTGGTGGGAGGGGGGGCAGTGTGTTAAAATGTGTGGGGGGCAGTGTATTCCATTAGAGTGGTGGGAACCGGGGCAGTGTATTCAATTGGAGTGGAGGGAGGAGGGCAGTGTATTATATTGGGTGGAGGGTGCAGTGTACTAGAGTGGAGGGAGGAAGAGCAGTGTATTAGATTAAGGGGCAGGGTATCAGATTGGGTGGAGGCGCCGGTGTATGAGTGGAGGGGGGGGGGGGGGCAGTGTATTGGATTTGGGGCAGTATATTAGATGGGGGCAGCATATTAGATTGAGTCTGCATGGAGGTACTGAACACTCCCCATGGAGATGCTGATGGCCACGCAGCTTTTTGCACACATGCACAAGTTTGATGATCTCAGCCAAAGTGAAGAACATTTGTTTTTTATAGCTGTGCAACAGCTTACATTCACCATTTCAGGACCCATTACCAAACTTTTCTTAATATGTCAACGTAGTTGGACTGAAACATTGGTTATATGCAAATGCACATCTCCTTAAAATAAATCCGCTCTTTTGTTTACTTTGATGCTCTACAAGCGTGAAGACGTTCAGTGTCAGGCACTTTTTTTATACTGTACTTTTTTAAATAAACCTGCGTTTCTATGAAAACTGAATTCTTAGTCTTTTTGTGGCCCACATAAACTTAAACCTTGTTTATTTGGCCCGTGTTAGCTTTCAGTTTGACATGCTTGCTTTAAAGAATTCTGGGGTTCCTGGGATATTTATAATCCCACTTGACCTCATGTTATGTTTTTCTATTCCTTTCACTGTAAAACCATATATTTATAATTTTAGTACATTTATTTAATATCTTGCATGTGTGTGTGTGTGTGTGTTAGTGCAGGATGTATGCTGTGTGCATGTAGTCTGTATGCTGTGTGTGTGTGGTGTGTGCTGGCTGTATGTTGTGTGTGAGGCTGGTGTGTGCTGGCTGTATGGTGTGTTCTGGCTATATGTTTTGTGTGTAGTGTGGTGTGTGCCGTATCTCTTACTCTCACCCGAGCCAAATCTTTTTTAAACTTTATGGGTCTCTCATACATGGAGCCCATGCATCAGACCATTCAGTGTCTCCACCCTCTTTAACTTTCCTCATAGAGATGCATTGATTCAAATCAAGCAGGCAGATGAGGGGCAGAACCAGCAGCAGCAGACTGGAATACAAGCAAGAATTTGCTATATTTAGGGAGGCCAGGGGCGCTAGATTGTGGTTTTAACACTATAGGGTCAGAAATACGTTTGTGTTCCTGACACTATTTGGTTCCCTTACTCCCAAATAAACTGCCTGCCTGGCACCCGGAACTCAGTGTCCCGGGCATTGGGCGATACAAATTCCACATCTCTGTATATCCAAATCTAGGTGAGGCTGCTCTATATCAGGGATATTTACTAAAGTGAGAATTGATGGGAATTCAAAGTGAATTTCAAATTTGAGGCCAAAATAGCCAAACCAAAAACAGAAATGACTTGGATATTTTTCTAAATCAGCCATTTTTACCTAAATTTAGAAATTCAGATTGTTTTTAGTGGGTGTATGTACATTATGCTAGCCATCTGCTAAGCATGTTTTGTAAAAGTTATTCTCACCTTTTATATTCAGTGGCCACTAATTGGTAGCCACAGTATATGATATGTAATAAACAATTTAGTAGTACTTAGTAGTAGGAATTAGTATGCATAATCTTAAAAATGGCATACAGGATGCAAACATTTCACATGTAAGATAATGACTAAAACCACAGCCTTCTCAAATGATTTATTGATTTTGTAGTTGTGGTTCTTCAGTGATGAATTTGTACTGGTAATTTTTGAAATAAACAAACCATTTCAAACTTTTTTTATAGCAGTTAGCTTGACTGGCAAAAATAGTGCAATCCCATTGGTAAAGGCAGAAATGGTGATTTGGCTGCTGTGAGCAATTTACAGTGTTAGTTATTTGCAGAGGAAATATTATATTCCGAGTGCTTGGAAAAAGGTAGGTTTACTTACATATTCTAGTGTGCATGCACTGTACATCTCTCGGTGCTCCTAGAGCAGCATTGGATTGAGAACCGGAAGTGATTACTAGAGGTGTGTTAACCCTGCAATAAACACATTGCAGTTTCTACAAGACAGGGTTAAAACTACAGGGCCCATTGAGATGTATTGGTCAGGGTGCCTTTATTGGTCCGTTAAAGGTCTACTCTAGCGTTAGGAATACAAAAATGTATCTCTTTAATAAGGGAATTCCTTTTTAGACTCAGTTGTAGAAATGGAAACAGCTAGGCTGGAAATTTTAGCAGAGTTTTTCTTGTTATGCTGCTTTGGTGTAAAAGTGTGGTTTCTTTTTCAGTTCTCAACAAAACGTGAATAACGCGTGAATGTATTTTCCATGTTACTAGAAAAGTGTATGTTCGTTGGTGACGTCTGCCTGACATATATAAAAAATGGGTATTTTTTATTCTCATATCAAATGTAGCTGTTTCAACCACTGCATGGCAGTGACCAGTGATACATTCGCTTTCACTAGTAATTAGTGATGTCCCGAACAGTTCGCCGGGAACTGTTCACCGGCGAACATAGCTTGTTTGTGGCGAACGCGGCAGGCGAACATATGCGATGTTCGGTCCGCCCCCTGTTCGTCATGGAGGTGGGAGAGTCTGGGAGGGACGGTCTGCTGCTGATTGGCTGGAATGTGTCTGCTGACTGTGAGGTACAGGGTCAAAGTTTACTCAATGATGACGAACAGGGGGCGGACCGAACATCGCATATGTTCGCCCGCCGCGTTCGCCGCGAACAAGCTATGTTTGCCACGAACAAGCTATGTTCGCCGACGAACAGTTCCCGGCGCATACCATCCTGTCATCTTCTGTTTGCTATTAAACTTACTGAGTATAGTGCACTGATACAGTTAGCATTGGGAAAATCAGAATAAATTTCAATATTTTAAATTTCACCCAGGAGAACGAAGTTTGGGAACTTTGAAACTAGGAGCGGGATGGGGTAGGTGGACCATTACTGCTAGTTTATCATTTTAGAGATTACATGCCGGCCCTTAAAGAGAACTTGTTATGCCCTGAAGTTAGAAATTCCGTTTAAGTGCTGTGCAAGTGGGGATTACCATATGTTCTTGTTATAATTCCACTCTGTTCTTTAGCCACAGTGTGACAGAGCTTGCACTGCTGACGGTTAAAGGGCCACTCCAGGATGGAAGTGATCCGCATTTTAATGCATTACATGGCTCATTCATTAAAAATGTTATTCAAAAAAAAAAAAGCGAAAGAAAGCAGAAATTAAGACACTTTTAATGGACCACTCTAACATTACAAATGAGTATTTGTATGTTTAATGATAGCATTCCTTAATTTTACATTCTTTTTTAGAAAAACCTGCATTTTCACTCAGCAGTAATACAGCCCTGGGCAGTCTCTTCTCAGTTGCCAGCCCTCCTCTTCTGCAATCATCTTACCAAATGATCTCTGGTATATTCCAATGCTTCTCATAGAGAAGTTACAGGGACCTGAACTGTGAAATCACTTAAAAATTATTTACATTTAAACCTCAGGGCACTAAGACTATGCGCAGAACGCTTCTGTAGAGCTCTGCACATGGTTTGCCCTGAATGAGGTTGGCTAGTGCTCCTGTCTGTCAGCCTGCTTTGTACGCCACCTTTATACGATCGTTCGCCCCTTTTCAATGGATTCAAACTTTCTGACCTGCCCACCTACCGTCTTGTTTCCATAACTTCTATCTACCAACCTCTCTACCAAGTGTTTTCTTTTTTTTTATTTATTTATTTATTTTTGTTGTTGTGCAGGTGGTTACAGGATATCGACATACGCCACAACAGCGTGATTCAAGGTTTACAGAAGTTAGGCAGTGGCATGAACTTTTGCACATTTTTATATATTAAAGCGGCACTGTCATGCCGAACTTACCTTTCCTCAATCTCTTCCTCTTCTACCCCTCTCCCAGGATCTGTTCTTCTTTTCTTCCTGTCTTCTTTAGTTTTCTTTAAAACCATAAGACAAAGTAGGGACTCTTTGTCTTATGGGATTCCTCCGCTTGACCAGCTCTGACCAGCGGAGGAGCAAAGTGTGCTTCATTTCCGCTGGTCAGAGCAATTTTCCCATGATCCCTAGCTTTCCTCCCTGTTCCCACAATGCTTCCTGTCAGTATTGCCAAACGTCCTGTCACTTAGACAGAACGCCGGCAAAACTGCCGAATTGCATCCTAACAGAATTCTCCATTGGTGTTAGGATGCAATTCGGTACTTTGTTTGTATCGGAATTTCATTCTAATGAATGAAACTCCGATCCTATTCATTGCCGCGGCTGCATCTTGCAGCCGCTTAGTAGATAACTCCCTAATTCCCACGGTATCAGGGAGCTATCTACTAAAAGGCTAAAATACCTGAATTGGTCTTTCAGCCAACTTTACTAATACTAAGTAAAGATTACTTAGTATTAGTAAATAATATGCCCCTACTCGCTATACCGCGAGTAGGGGCATGTCTAGTAAGCAGTGAGCAGCCTGTGGCTAATAACAGAGCAGTGTGATTGGATGGATTTCAAGCCATCCAATCACAGTGCTCTGTGTCATTTTACACAGCTTGGGAAAGTTCAATTTTCCCACGCTGTGTAAAATGACACAGAGCACTGTGATTGGATGGCTTGAAATCCATCCAATCACACTGCTCTGTGTCATTTTACAAGCGTGGGAAAGTTCTTTGGAATTTTCCCACGCTTGTAAAATGACACAGAGCACTGTGATTGGATGGCTTGAAAACCATCCAATCACAGTGATCTGTCATTTTACACAGCGTGGGAAAGTTCTTTTGAATTTTCCCACGCTGTGTAAAATGACAGAGCACTCTGATTGGCTTAAACCAACCAATCATTGTGTTCTAAGCCTAATTGCAGGGCGGGGCAAGGCTTTATAAGCCTTGACCCGCCCTGCGGAGCTCAGTACGCGGCGTGCCCTCCGTGGGTGAAGATGGATTAATTTTTGTTTGCGCTCGTTTTTTTTTTTGTTTTTTTTTAAAGTGCGACGGGTTTATGGATTTTTATTTGGCCTTTTGGGGGGCTGAAGTAAGAAGAATTTAGAAAAAAGAAGACGTCAAATGGTAAGTTTAATTTTTTTTTTTTTACAGGTTAGTTATTTTATTCCCCCCTCACTATTTTTAGGGTGAGGGGGGTAGGTAGGGGATAGAATGTTTTGGGTGGGGGGTGACTAGGGGCTTGGGACCCCTAGTCACCTTGATGGGGGGGGGGTCATTTAGGGCCCCCACCCACCGCGCAAGGGTGGGGGCCAGGGGGGGAGGACAGTAGGTCCCCCCCCCTTATTGTTTTATTAGGGCCCCACCCACCGCGCAGGGGTGGGGGCCAGGGGGGGAGGACAGTAGGTCCCCCCCCTTATTGTTTTATTAGGGCCCCCACCCACCGCGCAGGGGTGGGGGCCAGGGGGGGAGGACAGTAGGTCCCCCCCCTTATTGTTTTATTAGGGCCCCCACCCACCGCTCAGGGGTGGGGGCCGGGGGGGAGGACAGTAGGTCCCCCCCCTTATTGTTTTATTAGGGCCCCCACCCACCGCTCAGGGGTGGGGGCCGGGGGGGAGGACAGTAGGTCCCCCCCTTATTGTTTTATTAGGGCCCCCACCCACCGCTCAGGGGTGGGGGCCGGGGGGGAGGACAGTAGGTCCCCCCCCTTATTGTTTTATTAGGGCCCCCACCCACCGCGCAGGGGTGGGGGCCAGGGGGGGAGGACAATAGGTCCCCCCCCCTTATTGTTTTATTAGGGCCCCCACCCACCGCGCAGGGGTGGGGGCCAGGGGGGGAGGACAATAGGTCCCCCCCCTTATTGTTTTATTAGGGCCCCCACCCACCGCTCAGGGATGGGGGCCGGGGGGGAGGACAGAAGGTCCCCCCCCTTATTGTTTTATTAGGGCCCCCACCCACCGCGCAGGGGTGGGGGCCGGGGGGGGGGGGACAGTAGGTCCCCCCCTTATTACCATTTTTTTTTTTTTACAGTGAGCAGCCACAGGCTGCTCACTGTTTAGTGGACATGCCCCTACTCGCGGTATAGCGAGTAGGGGTATTGGGGAGATTTTAATCTCCCTTGTGCTATTATGGGGGTCATATTGACCCCCATAGAGTGAGGGGGGGACATGGGGGGCTTAGGAAGTGGCGAGGAGCACTGCTCCCTGCCGCTTCTATAGTTACATATTACAAGGAGGGAGCTGCACGCCGGTAGCTCCCTCCTTGTAATAAACTGAACGAACAAACTAACACTGATACACAGTGTTAGTTTGTTCATCTGATTTTTTCTATTCATTCATTCGTCTGTCTGATGAATGAATGAATAGGTGAAATTCCCGTTCGCATGTCCAGGTGTTTCACTGGGCATGTGCGGGAATCTCACAGTCTGTGTAGTGTGGGTAGATGACGTGTCCCACAGGGACTTCACCTACCCACACAAAGATGGCGGCGCCCTGAATATAGATCGGGGCAGAAGATAAAGAATTAAAAAGAGGTAATGTGGGGGGCTTAGGGGCATTTGGGGGTGACTAGGGGGTCGATTGGATGTAGTGGAGGCGGGAGGGGGGTTAAAAAAAAAACGGGATTCGGCATGACAGTGCCGCTTTAAGAACAAGCTTGGTTAAACGAGATATTGTGTATATTTTTGTGTGTTAGGATGAATAATAGTCGATTGGGTGTAATTTATATAATCATGTTGCTATCAGTTAGATTGAAGGTGTGTGGACATTTTAAGATTCAAGAATGTTAACCCTGTTATACATAGCGATTGGTGTCTAATTTTGCATGACAGTTGGTTGTGTTCAGGGTGGTGCGTAATGTATGGAGATATGCCCAGTGGGTTACAGGTCGATGGGATTGCACCTTATAGGGCGGCCAGCCAGATATCTATGTATAGTTAACAAGATGTTGTATGTCCCAGGGGCAGCAAGATGCTGTATGACCTAGGGGCAGCAGGATGTTGTATGTCCCAGGGGCAGCAGGATGTTGTATGTCCCAGGGGCAGCAGGATGTTGTATGTCCCAGGGGCAGCAAGATGTTGTATGACCCAGGGGCAGCAAGATGTTGTATGTCCCAGGGGCAGCAAGATGTTGTATGTCCCAGGGGCAGCAAGATGTTGTATGTCCCAGGGGCAGCAAGATGTTGTATGTCCCAGGGGCAGCAAGATGTTGTATGACCCAGGGGCAGCAAGATGTTGTATGACCCAGGGGCAGCAAGATGCTGTATGTCCCAGGGGCAGCAAGATGTTGTATGTCCCAGGGGCAGCAAGATGTTGTATGTCCCAGGGGCAGCAAGATGTTGTATGACCCAGGGGCAGCAAGATGTTGTATGTCCCAGGGGCAGCAAGATGTTGTATGTCCTAGGGGCGCACTAAACCTCCAGTTATGGGAGGCAATGGTATATACGTGGTTAGGAAGGTAGCCCCACCATTTATTGCTTGGTATTCGTTAAGCTAGGCAAGGTAAACAAAGAAGAACATTATGCTCACAGACATTTATAATTCACTATAATGCGTTGGTTTACAAGTTATGCATGTTGCCCCGTTTGGTATGTTGAGGTAGGCGGGGAACATTATTATCCCGTGGAGCCTAGCATCATGGTGGTCTGTTGTCGCTGTCATCTGTGCCTTGGTAAAAAAGTTCATCTTTTTCGGGTACACCGCTGATGAGGTTACGCCAGGGTAGTGGAGTGAGATGGGTTCTCGGTTCTCCATTGTGTTGAAGTTGTGTTGCTTTGTGGCGTCTTCCACGCTGGTTAAAGTGTGGTCTTCCGTAAGTGGTGTGCGGCTCGTTGTGTGGGAGACCTGCTCCCCGGCTTGTCTGGGATGGAGGTGTTCGCTTGCGTGCCTTCAGTGTGATCCTTTGCGGTGCGGGTACTGGTTTGCTGTGTCCCCGGCTTTTCCGCATGATTTGCTTGATTCAGAGCCCCAGAGGTTGTGTGTCTTGTTGGGGCACTTTGCTGTGTTTCCCTCTGATTGTTGTGGGTATCGGTCTGGCTTGAGCTTGTAAGCGCTTTGTGTAGTGGGCGCTGGAATGTTGCAGGCCCTCTCGGTGCCTTCGGCGTGTGTGGCGTCCGCCATTTTAGTTGAGGTGTTTAGGCCACAGCTCGCGGTAGTGAGGCTGCTGTTGGGTCTTGGTTGGCCTGTTGTTGTCGTGGCCACTGGGTTAGGACTGGGATCACCCCCGCCGGTCCAGAGGGGGGGGAACAGGGCCAGGCCTGCGTCGATCCAGGCCCCCCAGCCGGGTGCTGCTGGGCGGGATAGCGGGGCAGCGGCCGTCTGCTCCGCTCACCGCCTGAGAAGGCCCCATCTCCCCCCAGGGGTTCTCTCCCCCCAGGGGACTGTAACTCGAAGAGCCAGCCTCTCCCTGGGTCCAGTGCCCCTTTTGCTCTGAGGACCCTTGCTGTCGGTCTGTAAACTCATAGAGAGACATGGTTTTTGAGGGTACAGAATGGTAGTTTGCAGGAGCTGCTCGTGTTTGCGACCATCCAGCTCGGTGGTCCGGCCCCACCCCCCACCAAGTGTTTTCTTGATCTATTGATGCTTTATTCAGATAAGGAATTGACCTCTACAGCTAAGGAACATTTGGAAAGGAAACATTAACAATAGTTTTAAATGCATCCCTATGAGAAGCATTTGACTGGAAAATACCCAACATTAACAAGGAAAGTTGTCCTTGTTAATGTTGGGCATTTTCCAGTCAAATGCTTCTCATAGGGATGCATTTAAAACAAATCTTCTCTCCAAATCTCATAAATATGGTTGTTTTTTTCTGAGAGTTAAGGATTCATATTGAAAATTCTTAATTTAGTTGTGTATTAGGTAAGGTGCCATTTTAAAAATAATTTTATTTATGTCCATTAAAATGAGCGATTATAGACAGAAGTTTTAAACTGTTTAGCCAATTACTAGATGACGTTAATCCATTTTCTGTTCCACATAAACTGTTTAGCAAGTAGTTGCATGACTAGCTTGTTAGATCGGATGTATGTTTTAACTCCCAGCAGACTTAGTTGGAATCTTTCTGAGAATAATATCCGTTGGAGTATAGCTGGGGCAGGCAACTTCCTACACTCCGTGTGATGAGACATGAATTCCCAACAGACTGACTGATGGGTTGTTGTTGTTTTTTCTGTAACTTCTGCACCTAGTTAGGGCGGAGATAAAAAAAATAAATAAATAATAAAAAACAGAAAGTTTTTCTTTATCCGGGAGTTATAGAGTACCTATAGTATGAGATTAGAGTACTGAGTGTGCTGATACTTGATGCAAAAGTTGCACCAAACTGATTCCAATCAGAAAGACAGTAGACAGCCCAGGGAGGGAGGTGACCCTGCACAAATTGATATATCCTTGGAATTAAAGGGTTACTCAAACCACCATGATCACTTCTGCTTTTTAAAGTGGTCATGGTGATAGGATTCTGGATGTGCATATAGGGTTTTTCTATTAAAAAATGAAAATATCCTTTCGACCCTCCCCTTTCTCCCTCCCCTCCTCTCACCAGCTCAGACTGCACGGATGTGCTCTAAACCAACAAACGACCCAATCAGAGGCTTTTGGGTCAGTCAAGTACAGGGATGACATCAGGGCAGGGTTTGGAAATCAGCACTGAAAGCTTCACCTGGCACAGGTTTTAAGGGGGGAGGGACTTAATAGTAATGTCCCATAAAGCATTGTAAAAATAAAGGTTGGAGTGACACTTTAACCATTTTTAAAAAGCAAAGCAACAGGTAGAGTCTCTCTAAACTGTACAGGGAGTGCAGAATGATTAGGCAAATGAGTATTTTGACCACATCATCCTCTTTATGCATGTTGTCTTACTCCAAGCTGTATAGGCTCGAAAGCCTACTACCAATTAAGCATATTAGGTGATGTGCATCTCTGTAATGAGAAGGGGTGTGATCTAATGACATCAACACCCTATATCAGGTGTGCATAATTATTAGGCAACTTCCTTTCCTTTGGCAAAATGGGTCAAAATAAGGACTTGACAGGCTCAGAAAAGTCAAAAATAGTGAGATATCTTGCAGAGGGATGCAGCACTCTTAAAATTGCAAAGCTTCTGAAGCGTGATCATCGAACAATCAAGCGTTTCATTCAAAATAGTCAACAGGGTCGCAAGAAGCGTGTGGAAAAACCAAGGCGCAAAATAACTGCCCATGAACTGAGAAAAGTCAAGCGTGCAGCTGCCAAGATGCCACTTGCCACCAGTTTGGCCATATTTCAGAGCTGCAACATCACTGGAGTGCCCAAAAGCACAAGGTGTGCAATACTCAGAGACATGGCCAAGGTAAGAAAGGCTGAAAGACGACCACCACTGAACAAGACACACAAGCTGAAACGTCAAGACTGGGCCAAGAAATATCTCAAGACTGATTTTTCTAAGGTTTTATGGACTGATGAAATGAGAGTGAGTCTTGATGGGCCAGATGGATGGATTGGTAAAGGGCAGAGAGCTCCAGTCCGACTCAGACGCCAGCAAGGTGGAGGTGGAGTACTGGTTTGGGCTGGTATCATCAAAGATGAGCTTGTGGGGCCTTTTCGGGTTGAGGATGGAGTCAAGCTCAACTCCCAGTCCTACTGCCAGTTTCTGGAAGACACCTTCTTCCAGCAGTGGTACAGGAAGAAGTCTGCATCCTTCAAGAAAAACATGATTTTCATGCAGGACAATGCTCCATCACATGCGTCCAAGTACTCCACAGCGTGGCTGGCAAGAAAGGGTATAGAAGAAGAAAATCTAACGACATGGCCTCCTTGTTCACCTGATCTGAACCCCATTGCGAACCTGTGGTCCATCATCAAATGTGAGATTTACAAGGAGGGAAAACAGTACACCTCTCTGAACAGTGTCTGGGAGGCTGTGGTTGCTGCTGCACGCAATGTTGATGGTGAACAGATCAAAACACTGACAGAATCCATGGATGGCAGGCTTTTGAGTGTCCTTGCAAAGAAAGGTGGCTATATTGGTCACTGATTTGTTTTTGTTATGTTTTTGAATGTCAGAAATGTATATTTGTGAATGTTGAGATGTTATATTGGTTTCACTGGTAAAAATAAATAATTGAAATGGGTATATATTTGTTTTTTGTTAAGTTGCCTAATAATTATGCACAGTAATAGTCACCTGCACACACAGATATCCCCCTAAAATAGCTATAACTAAAAACAAACTAAAAACTACTTCCAAAAATATTCAGCTTTGATATTAATGAGTTTTTTGGGTTCATTGAGAACATGGTTGTTGTTCAATAATAAAATTAATCCTCAAAAATACAACTTGCCTAATAATTCTGCACTCCCTGTAAACAATTTAGCAAGGGGTCATTATGCTGCCTAGAATGACACTTTAAGATAATTATTTAGGCTGAAAAATATAAAATACATAAAAGATATGTTGGCACATGGAGTTCGCATTTAAACACATTTTTAATATTTCCAAGTTCTGTTGCTGAATAACACCTATAGCAAAACAAGATATCTTTTTATGAGATTACTGTAAAAAAAATAAAAAAAAGTCAGAAACACATTCGTAATGCTTAGTGGCCGGAAACCTCACCCATCTTTCTATTTTATAATTTATATGTTGAGTCATAAATGCTTCTTCGACTTTGAATTAATGCCATATTTATTCATGAATCACACCATGGTCAAAATAAACTTCTAGGAATTTAAATAATAGTAATTTGCATATGGCTTTCATATGTGGGTATGATGAGCTTCTTAGTATATGGATAAGTGACTTGATTGGCTTCTGACCTGTAGGGACAAACTATAAACTGTGGACTGTTCCAGTCGTGTTACTAGGTGAGAAAAACCCACCATATACCAAGCCCCATGACCAAATCAAACCCTAACATGTCGTATAAATCACATGACATCAAATCTTTGAATGAATTCAGAGTATTTCATAAACCTGTATAATAAATTTTGCTCTTGCCGCATTAACCCTGCACTTCCAGCATTAAATTTTCACCCACTGAATTAAAGCCCTGCACCCAACAATATCTACACAATATGCTATATGATCACCTGTACATATGAAACTTTAAAATGACACTATTTATATAACTGGAGTTGGTATTTCTGTCTCAATATTACAGGGGATTTGGGGTTAACAATAAAAGGGTGACAACAAATTACTTTTTTCAGGACCTCACTTACGGCTCCAGCCCGTGACAGCCCCTCCTATGCACATATTTTTGCTAATACAAAACCATAAACAAGAACCAAATTTTAAGCTGCATGTCTGGCACTGAAAGAAAAATTGTAAGTGGAGCGTAGCTGGTTGTGGAGAAACGTGACCCTACTAAGCTATACGGTTCTTACAGACCTCTGTTTAGTTTGGTTTGGTTAAATGCATAAATTAAAGGAACTTTATTGGTATTTGACAACTACAATGTGCTGAGTTTTTTTTCTAAAATTATGTTTTGTGTACATGTCCACAGGTTTTTAAAGTTCAGCAAACAAAAAATGGATTGTGACTTGCATGTGTGTTGTTTCCCCCTGGACACAATTGGTCCTGTTAGTCAAGTGGATGCACTCTCAAATTTACAGAACTTGTGGAAGCATCTTCCATCTGACCTGTAAGTTGGCAATATATTTTACCCCCTGTTGAAATCTGTTGGTTTTGGCATATAAATACCATGTAGCAATCCTACAATTCCGGGCTATTTATGTACCTCCATGAGAGATGCATCCACTCTTCTAAAACTAAGGATAATATTGACCAAACCTACTGGGAACAGTAGATTGATGAAATTAGTAACATAGTACTCTAGAAATGAAAAACAGGGTTATTTTACTAAAATTAGAATTCAAAGTAAATTCACGTCAATTTCAAATTTAAGGACAGAGTAGCTGAGCGAAAAAAAAGCATAGTTGGCTTAGATAACTTTTCCAGTTGATAAATTTGACATAAAATGTAAAACTAATTTTGAGTTTTCTCACTTTAGCGAATTACATTGAAAGACTTGAGTTCATTGGGTTTAATCATCCAAACATCTGTTTCGGTGTTTGATCTTAAAGTAGGCAAAAAACAGTTTAAATCCAATTTCAATTGTGAGACAAAAAAAAAATAAAAAAAATCTTCAGACCAAAATGGCAATCAGATATCTGATGACAGATCTGTCACCACCTACTTTCACTATTTTACCCTGTAATATAATTTTTTTTCCAAAAAGTCATACACACCTTTTTCAAAAAACAGCGAGTATGGTGTGCGCCAAATAAATCAAAAAGTTAAATTTAAAAGTATCGAAAAGGTACCCAAAACAAGCAAGAAAGTCTTTAGGTATCAAACGTATTTCTTTAGGAATTCATAAGACGTCTTGAGTCAAATCCTCAGCAGCATATGAAAAAGAGAAAACAGAGGGGACCAATGGTGCAATAACGTATTGGGGTATGGCCATAAACAACACTAAGGTTAAAAAGTGGCAACTCACATTAGTGAGAGCTATAACCAGCTCCAGCTAAAACCGCGTACAGTGGTATTTAAACTCCCCACATGTAGGATATTCTTCTGACGGTATTTTGCAGTGTAGATCACATGAAATAAAATCACAAGAGAAGGCCCATAGTGCTCTCTATAAACAAAAGTGGTAGATAAAATAAGAAATGTACTTACAATTTTCAGAGCAGACAAACCGCTATGTGTACCAGGCCTGGGGGGAACAATCCCCACCTATGGATTCTTTGGATGATGGTACTTGAACATCAGATGGTAGGATGTGCCAGGTAAAAAGTAAATAGAAAAATATATAAGTAGAGAGACTAACCAAGGTATATAGGTAGTCAAAAACAAATACTTTTATTAAACAATAGATAAAAACACGTGTTTTGCCCTGCTAAGCTTTATCAAGTGAAACACTTCCCCCCAGGTGTGCAGCCTTTTTCCTTACTGTGATCAGTTCTGTAGCGCTGTTCCATCCCAGTTTCCTTTCTGTTATCAACACCTTTATCAAAAGCTTCTAAAGAATCTGCTAAATCAACCTGTTTAGGCAAAGAATTCCATCTTTCTTGTTCTTGCTGTGAAGAAGTCTTTCCTCTGCTGTAACCAGTGGTGTACTAAGAGGGGGGCAGGTGGGAGGCAGTCCGCCACCAGGCAAGGAGTTCCATGACCCTGGTCTGGGGGCTGAAGGGGGCTGTGTGAGCTGTACGGCTGCACAGTGCCCCATGGTAGTCAGGGTGCCGGGCGGCCAGAACAGCTCTCACACGCAAAGACCAGCTGAACTTGTCGCACGGAAGGAAAGTGGGGGCGGAGTTAAGCAGAATAGGGGCGGAGCCAACCCAGCCGCGGGGCAGGGCTTAATACGGCTCTTACCCGCTGCTGTTACTGCTGCATATGTTGCCAGTGGCTTGTTTGTTCTGAAATGCCACTCAAGAATAATTCAATTTATCTTCGATGGAGTGGGGTAATATGGCTTGTGACAGTCAGTTGTATCTTGTCTGTCAGTAATGATCTCTGGTTGCCTCCGCAATACCAGGCACCTGTTTTTGATTTTGTAATTTATGCTGGTAATTTCAGTGTATTATCGGGCTGGCAAGCAAGCAACCCATTACTAATTTAGCTCTTTAATGAATTGCTGCCTAGTCCCTCGTCGGCTGACAGGTAGTTTCTCACAGTGGAAAATTCTGCTGATGTTTTACATTTCGCTCCCTCTGTGGCAAGTTTTCTCCTTTCAAACACTTCTAAGGTTCTCTAGGTAGCCGCGATCCACACAGGGAAACATGTGACTATGCATAGTATATATACACCAGACACCATATTATCTGACTAACAATAGCGTTTTGCTTATTCAGGGCTTAACATTTTATGATCTAAGCTACTAGCCAGGCCATAAACCTTACTTGCCACTGCAAGCCATAGCAAAACCAAGGGGGTGAATTTCTATTTGCCAGGGCTAGACTTTTACTTGCCAAAAGGCTAGTGGAGAGTGGAAATTTTGAGACTTGTTCACATGATAGATTTTCTTACCAAAGTATTATTAAAGAGAGGATTTCAATTTCAATGGCAATTGTCAAATATATATTTCTAAATGATGGAATCTGTGCGTGTGCCTATTTGTCTAAATTGATAAAGCTAATAAAGAAACCGAAGGAGTGTGCCTTAAATGTTCTCCTCACTCTTGGCTTTTGCTGTTAGAAGAGTTAAACTCAGACTCCATATGCCTGATGTACCTGCCAGCAGCTGTTAATATATTATTCATGGCAGTATGCTTCTACAACTTGGTCTGGTGACCATCTTGTCGTTCACTGTTACTGCCCATCTATTTTTTATGTCACACAGGTTTTCGAGCTGCTGCCCATCATGATCAGTGCAAATCTTCTATTTTGTCACACTGCTCATTGTTAAAACGCAGCTGTCACTTCTGTTGACTTCTCTGCAAGTGACAGCTCCTCATTCACTCTCCCCAATAAACTATCTTGAAGTCCTTAACATGGGAGGTGAGCTTACACTTGAAAGGTCCAGTGGAGTGATACCGAAAAGCCTCCAGTTATTCCAATGTGCACAGGGATTTGAGATAGTGCGCTAGTACATTTTTTCTTTGTTTTTTGTTGTTGTATGTATTGGGGCTAACATGTACTGCAATCACTTCTGCTGCCCTAGAGTAGTGGGAGTTTGAACGCAGGGCTTTATTTTATATGTTTGTATTTGCTTTTTGTATTACACAGCCATGTTACAATGCTGCCACCCACCCAGTGTGTTCCCTATTAACGGTTCATAAGTATGTAGTTTTTTTTTTTTAAATACCCCTTTCTGACTCATTCGAGATTTTTATTTGAAGTGGAGGAAGCACGGTTTTGCCTTGACGTGGCAGCTGAACTTACACTTTCATGGTCATTGTAGTGATACCAAAAACCTCCAGTAATTTAAATGTGCATAGGGATTGGGGATAGTGCGCACATAACTTTTTTCTTTGTTTTTTTATTCTATGCATTGGGGCAAATTGAGCGCAGGCCCTAACTTTATATGTTTGAATATTGAAGTGCTTACTGGGTGAGTAGTGCCATGGAGATTAGTTAGAAATGTGCTTTGCAGCACTGTCCCATGATGCTTTGTGCTCCCAGGCATAGAAAAAGAAATGCCGTAATATTCCAAGTCTTTGTGCCATACTCATTCATTGCATGGAAGGGTTGTATCGATTTACACGATCATCTGTTAACCCCCTCAACAACAAAAAAACGTGCAAAACATTTTGGTAAATTGTCATATTGTACCAAAATGAATGTTTGTTTTTTTTTAAAGGTAAATTCCAAGTAAATGACAGGAAGTCTGTGTGTTTGATGGAGTGATAGTGGGTGTTAAGTCAGATTTAAGAAGAGACTGTAATGTTTCTGGTTTGCATACCTCAATACATTTTTTTTAATTCAATGTGCACATTTTGCAGTGTGCTTTGTGTAGGTTTGTGCTAAACACATTTTGTATTAGACTTACCCATTTTTAAAAATTGTTCTGTTCCATAAAACAACACTTTCTGCCCTCCCTCTCAACCTGCTGTTTCTCTTTTAGCAAAATACTTTGTGGATCGGTGGTTTTCAATCAGACACTCATGTGTCAAGCCAGGTAAATTGTTGCTCTGAACGCATTCAGAACTGTAATAGGTTGACTGAAATATTTCACATGTGAAGCGTGTTTTTTTTTTTTTTTTTTAAATAAATGCGAGCTTTGCGTTAAGATTCCCATTTTTTTAATTAAATAAAACTAATAGACCAATTTGGCTACACTCATGCATCTATCTCTTATAAGGCTTTAAGTAAATGTGACATTTATAAGCTGTTGATGAAGGTGAAAAGAAAAAAGCTAGGTGGGCATTGCAAGTCTTTTTCTCACGGAAGTGTTCCTTAGACCTCTAAATTTTGGGAACCACTGCTTTATTTGGTAGTCGTAGTTCAGCTGATATTAGGAATACAATTCTATCCTCTCCTATTTGTAGGTTCCTGGTTTGCAGCTGTAAAACCAATATATCCAGCTCCCCCATCTCGGTGGTTGGTGGTTGTCATGCATGTTTGTTAGTTTTTGACTATTTCCACCATCTGGGTTCCAAACCCTGAGCAATACAGTGCTCAGTGCTAGCTGAAGGCCGCTTCATGCTCCTAAACAAGTTTATGTGATGCTGTGGAAACTCCTACTGAAGTCAGATGTTCTTTTCTCAAATCACAAGACTCTGTTGATAAAAGACTAATGCAATGATAAACATGCAGCATGACATTACATCACATATATATCATACTCACTGGGTATAAGAACGTAAAGAAATACTCGCGCAACCATCATGGTAAAGGTTTTGATGCCTGGTGTTCCTTTGTGCTGGCTCAGGGTTTGGTGTTAAACCACTTTTGAACACTGACACACTGAATTGGAAGTCCTGTGTCCTTTGCTGCTTAAGCTGATGCTTCTATATTAGCCTGAGCAGGGATGTGCGGCAGTGATGGGGGGTTGTATTTTAATTGTTATGTTTTCTTCGCTTCTTCTTGTGGTATAATTTTGTTTAGTAGGTGCAAGTCAAAGGTTTTTTAAAGAATGCTAAGTATTTATTCATTTAAATAAACTGATGTTTCATTAATGTCCTTTCTCTCTTCCATCCACAGGCTGTATTGTAATTACTTTCTCAAACAAAGAGATTCTACCATGATTTGCAGAGAGAAGAAAATACTTGGTAAGTGACTTTTCTTCCTCTCACCATTAGCATTTATAAAATCACCTCAAGAGGTTTATTTTTTTCTCTACAAAATGGAGCAGGCATCTCTCTACATTCAAATTGGTTGAAATGTGTTTAAAGAAACACTATACAAAAGGTTCTTATGCTTCCTAGCCAGTGCTAGCAGTGACGGCGAGGGGGGTTTCCACTGCAACCACAGTACATGCGATTTGGCTGCTATTGTTGGAGAACAGAGGGACCTACTGTGGGAGGCCTCTTCTGCTCTCCTTTGCCAGTCAAAGCCTCGGCATCAAATAGCATATGTTGTTTTGGGCATGAAATGTGCCCTTTAAAGTGATCTTCCCTTTCCTGTGCAACCTACATGATTTAATTAAGCATAAGACTGCATCTAAAACATAGCTTTACAAACCCTGACTGAGAGCTCATTTATACTAGTATTGCTTATGTCACTTCCAACCAACAAATGGTTTTCTAGATACAGTGCAGGTATTTGGCTAGGTACATTCTCGATGCGAATCATGGGAGCCGTAGTTCACATAAAACAGATTATAGTGTTTGTTTTATTTTCTGGAGCCCTGCATTGATTTTCCAGTAAGCCAGAATACCATTGCTTCCTTTTACTTTCATCTTCATACCTTCACAGAGCGTCTTTTCTTTAACTGTCAGAGGGGCTTTCAGTAAACACAGATGGAAGTGCAGAGGGGATGAGTATTTTGCCAAGCTATTTAGTAGAAGGAAATCTGCAGAAAGTTACGTTTTAGAAGTTAATAACAAGTCGGAGTAATGTTACTTCTTCCCACAATTTCTTTTCTCGTTGTTGCCCTTCCAATATAAACAGATAAAATATGATTCAACCAGAATAAACTGAATTATTGTCATTTGGTTTGTTGTTTGTTTTTATTACTTAAGATGTTGTAAAGTGCAGTAGCACGGTAAATAATGCAGTGTTAGAATAGAAAGCAAGGCTCACTTACACCTTCCCTGGCTGTGAGGTAACCGTCATATCAAATGATCGATTGTAAAGATGCAGAATCCGGACTGTGGCAAGACAAACAGTAACTCATCTTCACACCGATTGTACGGTCACAAGTCACAGTATGTATGTATGACTCAGTGGTCAACGAATTTGCCTAGCATTATTGAGTTTTTCTGAAGCTACCCTGCTCTCCAGAATAAGTGAACATGAAGATAAAGGTGGAACCACAAGGTAGTACATTTACATTTTCTTCAAAAAATCTAGTCCTGAAATAACAGAATTCACAAAATTAAATTGTGCATTTATTTAAACAAGCAGAACCGTGTCTCAAACAATGAAAATAGGGCCCTAAAAATATAGATCTGCACAAGTGTGTATTGATCCAAATATTTGCTATCTTTCACTCTATACCTACTTATTAGTAATTTAGTTTTATTCTACAAGTCTGCTTGATTTGCTGTTTATAAAAATAACTCCTTTTCACATCCGAAGTGCACTTTATCCAGTCATACTATTGGAAGGCTTTAGATGTGCTGGCATGTCTTGTATGTCATGTGTGACGGTAAAGTCAAAGCGCCGTCAGCTTTGTAAATGTTATTGTCATTTTATCTTGATAGCTGCATCGGTTCTACTAACTGAACTTAGGAATAGTTGTATTGCTAATGAGCACCGTCTGTGAAAGCTAAACATTGACATTTTGTTCCTTGCAGCAAGGTTGGCTTATATAAGATTCGCATAAATGTGCTTTGTAACCAGGATTCGGAAACTGAACCTGGAAAAAAAGAGACATGTCTGGTTGTGGCATTTTATAATCTTGCTTAAATATTATTCTTGATGAACACTAACTGATTTACCTCTCACAACAAAAGAGTACAATGCGTACATATGTAAGATCATAAATGTTGTTTCTTGGCCATGTTCGGGTTGTATGAATTGATGTCAGCAACTTGCTACCCCCGTGGTTAAATGGTACTTAATTGATGAGAGATGCATAAACAACTGTTATAAAACATGTGTATTTTCCATGGAAACCCGTAGAATGTCCCTGCTGAATGCTCCACTTCAAGCACTTTGTCGCAGTTTTTCCCTTATGTGTTGTCTAACTATGTTAATGATTTTATGTAGAATTTTTTTATGTGATCATTTTTATATTCAGTTACATTCCCATGGTGCAATTATGATAATGTAACAAATGTTTTATCAGAAGAATTTATCTTTATGCATCCATCTGGAATGCTCATCTGTTGCTCCATTAGTAGGTTAATAAGTATTTAGGGAGCCAGAGACAGGTGACTAACATGCAGGTCTCTGCTGCCGGGGGAAAGGGTTAATCACATGCTTTTGGATTTTCAACAGGAAAATTGTGAATGTTAGGCATTGTTACGTGTTAGGGCTTGTCGACACCTGCATGTTGTTACTGAGACAGCCTGTAAGGCTTATAGAAAGACATACATAAGGAATTATTGCCCTAGGCATAGGGCAAGGTGAGCGAGTTTGGAAAAGGTCTAGGATACAGACTATGCGTAATAATTCAGTAGCAAAAGGTAATGCTTTTTTTGTTGATTTATATCTTTTTTTCTCTCCCATCCTTTGCAGAAATGGTTGGATGGTTTAGGCATGCAGGTTTTTGCGCTAAATACCATTTTAATGCGACCTTGTATTTTGATAACATTGCAATGCACAGAAAAGCAGAGAGAAGCTCAAGAACTTGGCCATGGATTTGTATTTGTAAATTGATAAATTCACTATTACATGATATTCACTATGATCAGAGTTGGCTGTTGAGTTCAGAAATATCTCTTCTAGCTAAAGCCATTTGGATAGATGTTAAATACCTAACAAATTATTGAAATTTCACGAGTCAGTTATTTCACTAAAGTGAGAAATGTCAAAATTCAAGATAGGTGTTACCCCCACTTTTTGTGTTTTGGCTAGGATTATCTGTCAGTTCATTTTTGTGTTCGCTGTCAGGAATTTAATATGCATTCAGAGTGAATTTCAAATTTAAGAACAAAATAGCTACTCTGGCCTTAAAGGGAAACTATAGTCACCAGAATAACTACAGCTTAACGTAGTTGTTTTGGTCAATAGTCAGTCCCTGCAGGCTTTTTGCTGTGCACACTGCCTTTTCAGATAAAAGGTATTGTTTACACAATAGCCTAGGAACACCTCTAGTGGCCACTCCTCACACGACCACAAGAGGTGCTTCCTGAGTCAGTGCTGCACTGACGTTCAACATCTTCACGCTCTGCATGGAGACACTAAACTTTACCCATAGAGTTGCATTGATTCAACTAACAAAGAAACTAACAAAGAACTTAAACTAACAAAGAAACAGAGGAAAGAGGTACCAACCAAAGTAAGTCACTCAAGCCACTGAGTCCGTACATCAGCGGGACATTCCATAGAGTTTTCATCTCTATGAGGAGATGCTGATGGACCAGGGCGGTGTTCCCGCCCCCCACCCGCCTCCTTTGCTGAGATCATCAGAATTGCCGTTCTCAGCGAATCCAATGCTTTACTATGGGATTGGTTGAGATATAAGATTCTGATGATGTCAACCAAGGAGGTGGTTTGTGGACGGGGCCAATGCAGGCAGATCCGGTCAGTGCAGGAAATAAGGTGCGTTTTTTTACTATATTTAAGGGGGCAAGACTGTTTTTTAACAGTATAGGATCAGGAATACATGTTTGTTCCTGACACTATAGTGTTCCTTTAAATTTGAAATTCAATTTGAATTCCCGACAGTTTTTAGTGAAAAAAACAGTATGTGTGCTTTGTTGCTTATCTATTGCGCCGAATGTACCCAGAGCCTGCATGGAGGGACATGTTTAGTCACCTCAGTAAGACATAGAGGGTACCCATCCGACAGTGTTTTAAGAAACATGGCAATCCCCAGTTATTTAATTTTAAAATCAGACAGAGTTGTATTTAATGGAATACATTTTAATTTGCTTTGACGACAGGAGGTAGAGAGAGTTTGGGATTTAGCCTCTGCGTTTTGAATTAAGTTCATAGGGTGCAAGCCTATCATATATGTAGCAGCATTGCTAGATGTATTTAAATAAGGTTTGGTTGGTTTTTTTTTCAAGAAGTTGTTTTCTTTGCAGCATATCTCTGTGGAGATAAATAAGTGACACTAGACAATGATAACGTTTGCATCTCATTTACCGTAATTTGTATTTTAACAACCTTTTCCTGCCAAAGTCTGATGAAGATCTAAAGACTGTGGGAAATCATCAATGTCTCTAATTAAAACCACACAAGCTCTTGCTTCCAGGACACCTCTCCTATAAACTGTAACATTCTGTTTGGATATTAATTTGGCATAAAAACCGTTCAGTTACCAGGATCCCACCAGCAGTTTGTCTTAAATCTCACTTGGTTGCCAGAAAATACAACCTGCCTTATCAGATGAAGCAAACTGTGAGCGCGTTTTGAAAACATTTCATTCTCGTGAGTTGTGCTGACCTTTCTACTCTCACGTTATAAAGAGCAGTTCTGTAATTTTTACAGATGTTGATTTGTTACAAAGATTTTATTTCTTAGAAAAAATATCTATCCTTTTTGATTTTTGTTTAAGCAGTTTCGCTGTGTACTTGCACACATGCTAACGATTCTTTATCTAATTTCTCTTTGTAAGATTACCAAAAAAAGTATTCTGCCAGGATGCAGGTTTCATTCTAACATGTTGTTGTAGTTAATTCTTACTTATGGATGTAATAAGACTGGACCATCTTTAAAACACTATTCGTGCCGAGTACAGCCTTTATAGTCTGATAACTAACTACATTTACTGTAGTAACATGCATAGCACAGACCTGACTTACATGCATTCCTAACTCTATAGTGTTAAACTAACAGTTTAAGAAACCGGCCCCCCTCAGATCACATTGAAAATGGGATTTTACTCACCCTTTCTTCTTCACTGCGCCCGTCTTTCTGTGGCTGTCCCGGCCTCTATGGCTGAGATCATCAATCTTAATGATCTTACCCAATTAGGTTATTGCGCATGTGTGACAATACACCGCATTGCGCCTATCAATATCATAATCTTCTTTTTGCAGGCAGAACTCTCTCTCCCACCCTGTGGGCTTGGGCTTTCCCTCCTGTTTCCGCTACTCCTATACATTTTTCCCTCCCTTCCCTTGCCAGCCCAGAGAACATGCATGCACTTTTAGCCGGCAAAACCGTCCAATCACAGGCTTCTTTATGAAAAGCTGGTGATTGAACCGCTCATAGCTTCTGCAACGTCAGGAAGGGATATCGGGGTGGTCCCCGTTTGGGAGACGAAGGCATTCCTTTCGTAGGAGCGCTCCTGAACAGGGAGCGGGGTACAATATACGAAAGGCAGGGAAAAACACAATACAAGTGGAAAGCACCCAAAACAAGCAGTGGTTCTGCCACACTGAGTCTTAAAAGATGAGCTGCTAAGATGCCTGAAATGAGACACAGGCCCAGTAAATCAATCCTCTAAAAAAATACCAAGTTTCAAAATTTAAAAGAGAGGCATCTAATAAGACCCACAAGACTTCACAAAATGTTGGTCATTGTATTCTCGGGGTATTGCTCAGCTTTAAAACCTGTTTTTATTTATTTATTTACTGCTGTAGCATACATTAGGTTTACTAAATACCACTTCCCTGCAGCCTACAGGAAAACCAGAAGTTCCTGCTGGGAACTTCCATTAGTTCTCCTGAGCTAAGCCCAGTGGTGTAGCCAGCTCATTGGCTGAAAGCGTCAGCAGATCGCTCCTCCACCGCTGGACATTAACCCCTTAAGGACCAAACTTCTGGAATAAAAGGGAATCATGACATGTCACACATGTCATGTGTCCTTAAGGGGTTAAAGGAACACTATAGGGTCACAAACATGTATCCCTGACCCTATAGTGTTTAACCCACCATTTAGGTGGCTTACCACCCCACCTCCCTTAGAAGGAATTAAGACTCACCTTTATTCCGCCGGCGCTAGCTCCGCTCCCTTGGTGACAGGGCCGATATTTAGCCATAGGGAAAGCATTGGATTGGCTGAAATCGGCAAAGGAGCTGGGCCAAACACTGTTTTGGACAATCAGCACCTCCTCATAGAGATGCATTGAATCAATGCAACTCTGTGAGGAAAATTCAGCGTCCCCATGCAGAGTGTGGAGACGCTGAAGGCACTACAGCCTACTGTGCAGCACTGAGCCAGGAACCATCTGAGGAGTGGCCACTTGATGGTGTCCCTAGGGGCAATGTAAACACTGCCTTTTCCCTGAAAAGGCAGTGTTTGCATAAAAATGCCTGAAGGCAATGGTTATACTCACCAGAACAACTATATTAACCCCTTAAGGACCAAACGTCTGGAATAAAAGGGAATCATGACATGTCACACATGTCATGTGTCCTTAAGGGGTTAAAGGACCACTATAGGCACCCAGACCACATCAGCTCAATGAAGTGGTCTGGGTGCCAGATCCATCTAGGGTTAACCCTGCAGCTGTAAACATAGCAGTTTCAGAGAACATTAGGGTTAATCCAGCCTTTAGTGGCTGTCTCACTGCGGAAATCACAGTGAGAAGACGCTGAATGAATGCGCGCGGTTCTTGGGTGACGTCGGAAGAGGGAGGAGAGTCCCCAGCGCCGAGGGAGCCTGGTGCTGGAGAAAGGTAAGAGTTTAACCCCTAAACCCCTCTTGAGCCCGGCGGGAGTGGGGCCATGAGGGTGGGGGGTAACATTTTAACACTATAGTTCCAGGAAAACGAGTTTGTTTTCCTGGCACTATAGTGGTCCTTTAAGCTGTAGTTGTTCTGGTGACTATAGTGTCCCTTTAAGCAGAAAGCTTTCTGTTTTCCTGGAGGCCCAGCAGACCCCAGGTAGACTAAATATACAAAATCCTGAAAACTTTAAGCTTTGAAACAATATTGCGCTCCTTGTAACCTGTGCTCTTTAACTAACAGAAATAGAATTCTAGACATATAATGTAGATATAAATCATGACAACTTAATTTAATTGGAGTATTTTTTTTAGTGGCACTAATTATGGATGAACTATTATAGGCCAAATTGTAAAAAAAAAAAAGCTTTGTGCATTTTTATATTTGTGTGTATCATGCTAAAGTCGTGGTGAGAGCAAAACAATATATTGCGCTTAACTGCATAAGACATTCTGGTATAATTATTAAAAACTCTCTATAACTTTCCTGTAGAAAAATAAATGGTTGTAAAACATGTTGATAAATTCCCTTCACTGTTGATGATTATCCTGCAGGCCTGCTGGGCTACAAGAAAACATAATGTGTTAGGAAATTGTGACTGTCCTGGTATCAACCTCTAAGGGTTGTGTAAACATTTTCTGACCAATTAAACTCATTAGGGAGCTCTAGCAGCAATTCCCATTTGTGCTAATTGTCTTGATCTTGCAGCTGCGTTCGCATAGAGGTGGGCCTGAGTGGTATGTTCTGTGCAGAACATACAGTACACTATCTCCTATGCACGCTCGGAGACTGTTAGGTTTGTTTTGAAGAATCTGAATGCAATTTACACTTTCTCCTGACACTTTAATACCATGTGCCAAACATGGTGAGCAAACTCCACATGGGACAGGTTTATTTACTTGATCTCTATAGCACTGTTTATCTCAAACATTATTTGCCAGCTGTTGTGATTTGGCTCTCTTTCACTTATAAAAGCAAATTATAAAAACATCTTAATATGAATTTAATATCATTATTGTTGTTATCAGACTTCACAGTTTCATTGTGGACCTATTAATTGTGCTTATTTTGTGATAACAGATAAAAAACATAGCTGATGTAAGAGAAAGCAAATTTAAACTCGGAATATAAATTTAAGTTAGTTTATGCTTCACCCAAAGTATCCAATGCTGCTGGAAGTTTTTTGATGCTACCATGATCTCCCAGTTAATTCTGTCTACCTTGCTTTATAAACATTGCTGCACCTATTTGTCATCAAGATGCTTATCCAGCCTCCAATCCTTCAAAAAATCGTTAAAAACCCACTTCTTCATGAAAGCGTATCAATTGAACTGTTAATAACTCCCGACTGATTCCTCTTCTGCAACGGTCACTACTCTAATACTATCTAAAATACTAAAATACTAAAATACTCTAGCATGTAAGCTCATTGAGCAGGGCCCACAACCCCTCTGTTCCTGTGTGTCCAACTTGTCTGGTTACAACTACATGTCTGTTCGTCCACCCATTGTAAAGCACTGGGGAATTTGATGGCGCTATATAAATAACATAATAATAATAATAATAATCAAGGTATCAATCTTCATTGGCTACAATACAATAGGGGCCTTAATAGATTTTACACTACCTTCTACTTTGCATCATAGGACATGGAACGTTTTAAAATCCAGAAAGATTGGGGAACTGTTACTTTACATGATTTTTTTCATGTGCTTACCTATCGCCTATCTATTGTGTATTTAACAAGCATGTATTTATGAGGTGTGAAAATTCAGATTCAATATAGAAATCTATATCTCCTTATCCTGCGGCTGGTACCTTCATTATAGCCCTGTTCCTTGAAGCCGGCAGTCGGCATAGAGAAAGCAAACAGAGAAGAGGAGAAATGAAACAATATTTCTATTTGTTATCTTTATTTGCAGTGTGTGCTCTGACTTTGCCTGTCCTGAATTGGATTATAATGTGATTTCCTAGATCGTTAATATAAATTGAAAAGAAAACAGAACATCTCATGACAAAAGGTTAACACAAGTTATAGGCGATTTTCAGTGTTCTATTTCAGTTGGTGTAATTTCCAGAATAGTGACAGTTCCCCATTATGTTTTTGACAACAGGTTTCTAGGAATTGTAGTTAAGCTACTGACCTACAGCTGAAAGGTAGAAATTGAGGTATAAGTCCCAGATTCTGTAGTACTACAGCATGTATAGTTAAAGGGACTCTCCAGTGCCAGGAAAACAAACTGTTTTCCTGGCACTGCAGGTCACCTCTCCCTCCCACCTCTTATCCCAGGTTGCTGAAGGGGTTAAAACCCCTTCAGTGACTTACCTGTATCCAGGTCTCCCCCGCCTACGCTCCTCCCCCACCGACATCAGCCGGCGGGGGAGACCTATTGCGCATGCTTTTAATTCTTTCCTATGGGGATTTCGGCAACGCTGGAGGTCCTCACATAGTGTGAGGACATCTAGCGTCGTATATCACACTTTTCGTGTTTTCTAGTAGACAGCCACTAGAGGAGGACTTAACCCTGCAAGGTAAATATTGCAGTTTATGGTCTGGGTGCCTGGAGTGTACCTTTAAAGAGACAGTATAGTAACCCAGTCCAATTCAGCTCATTGAAGTCATCTGGTGTGCAGTGTCCCAGTCCAACTTAGTCCTGCAATGTGATTTTTTGCAGTTTTATATTGCAAGACTAAGACTGCCTCTAGTTGCTGTTAATAGACACGCACTAGAGGCATTTCCAACTTTTGGTCGCATAACTGATGCTGGACGTGCTCACGCTTTGCATGAGGACATCCAGCGTAATTCAAATCCCCATGGTAAAGCAATGCTTTCCTATGGGGAGGACCTAGTGCGCTTGCAGCTCTTGTCAAGTATGCGCTTCAGCCCCTCCGGTTTGGGTGATGTCAGAAGAGGCGGAGTGCGAACCCAGCACCAAAAGACATTGGACACTGGAATTGGGTAAGTGTTAAAAGCTTTTGCAGTGCCGGGGTGGAGGTAGGAGTTGACCAGAGGGAACACAACTTTGTATTTCTTAAACTATAAAATCCATTTAAAGCTTGACACTTTCTGGTTTGGTAACAGCTCACTGTAAAGGCAGTGCACCTTAAAGTTTTACAGTAAATTCATGTTTGTATCTTTTTTATTTTATTATTATGTTAGTTATTTGCATGTATTTTTATGCATCTCAGGGCATTCAGGCATCATTTTGCTGTCACAAATTCCAAGTGTTAAAAGCGTGTTAGATGTGCCTCCCCACGATGTAGATGGGGGGTAATTGAGAATCCTCCTTCAGTAATGACCGCAGGGTGCCCAGGTTACTAGGATGATCCAATGATCCAGCCACACCAAACAGCTCCCATAAAACGGTTTAATTAATAAATCAAATATGAAGGATTCCAAAAATGCATAAAAACATTAAATTAAATAAAACATAAAAGTCCACAGGTCCTACGCGTTTCGTTCTATATATGAACTTCCTCAGGGACCATTTGATAAAATGCAATAATCAAAAAAACAATCTAACATTTAGCTTCAATAAACTGCTTTAAATAGGACTAATCCCTTACAAGCCATTGGTGGAAAAAGGTGGGCGTCTCTTCTTGGGAACTCCGTAATTCGCTCGTAGATTTTCTCTCATGTGTAAAACGTTACCGGCTTGATGAGCGTTCAGGTCCTATCTTCTAGCAACACTTCCGTGTTGGTACACGTGTTCCACTTGCGTTCCAATTGATATGGCCGTGCGTTCCAGCCGGCAAGGATATGTAAAAGCTTACGAGCTCCCCCTCTGGTCGCCAGAGAAATTTTTCACCAATACATCTAAATGAAAAGCCTATTAATGTGCAGTATCAATATATTTACATATTAAACGTCCTTTTAATCTGTATATATAAAAGATTCAAACATTTTAAAACAAGATGGGGCTCCCTATCTAAGTATCCCACTTGTTAATAGAAAAACTTATAAACAACATTCAACAAAAATATTTCACTCAGTCAATTTTCTTGTGAAACTGTGATGAAGTGCCAATTATGTGAATTATTTAAATTGTGTTATTAACATTACTATTTATCTATTGACACACTTATTATCAAATATATTTCACAGTTAATGCTAACAAAAACATTAAATCAATAAATAAATAAACTTAATATATTCATAAAACAGTGTACAGTGAATATCATACTACATATCCGTATTGTGCTGATACATTAATTATACTTTCAATTACATATATAATCTACATTGATCTAATCTGGTACTAAAGTGCTTTATTAATCATTTTGTGTATATTTGTCATATAGATCATAATATTAGTGGTTCCAGATAACTAATTGTCATAAAAATCATACAGAAAAAATGCTAATATAGTTAAACCTATTATCAAAATGTTGGGTTATCCTAGAAAGCACACTAGATCCACATCTACATTTAAACCTCTTGGGGATAATGTTCCCAATTCGTGGATCCAGTATGTTTCCCACTGTGCCAGTCCCCTGATAGCCCCGATCTGGGTGACCAACATATTCAAATTTCACCCAGATCGGTTCAGGGGTTCTCTAAAAAAACATGGAAGTCTTCTGTGACCGGTTCACCGTGGGTGGGCTGCCCAAAATAGTTCCATAAGTTTGGGTGGTTTTGCCACTTCATAGCAGCGATTGTTCCCCTCATTCGTATGCACAAAAGTACCGAATAGCGCACTTCTAGCTAATCGGTACATATAGATCCAGCATTCGTTTGTTTGAGACCGGTGTTCGGGAAGTCGAGTGTCCGATTTTAGTTCCAGACACTCGACGACCAAGTCCCGCTGCCTTTATTCGTCTGAAAAAAGATGGCCGCGGTTTTCTCAGCCACGTGGCGTTCGGTAGTACGAACGCTGGCCGCACACATAGAGGGTTCAATTGAAGCAGGCTTTGAAGTTTAATGAGCCAGGGGGTTGTTCTTTGTTCTGTAGTTACATCTACCGAATGGATAAAGAAGAAATATTGCAATAAAAAGGGGATTTCTTCACAGTACCAGAGTTCACCAGCACCTTCTTACTTTTAAGTGTTAAACCATCTTTGGATGGTTTAACATTTCAGTGGAGTCCCCCAGGTGCTGGGCTGGCTTCCTCTCCTTCCTGCTTGCAAATGCGAAAGCGGCTATTTCGCAACATGGTTACATATGTATGCATAGCCACTATGGTAAACTTGTAGTGGTTATGTTGCATAGATTGTCCCTTTTAATTTAAGTTTTAACTCTGATTAAACAAAACACAAGTCGTTTTTTTTCTCATTGAAAAAAATGCTTTGTGAGCAGTTTTATCAAATATGAAAAAGCTACTTTAATGTTACAAAGCAACTCAAAAACTTTTCTATTCATAAAATATCCTAATTGGTTTCTTGGAAAAGTAGAATTTCACAAGTCTCTTCAGCCTGATCGCTAACACTGCTGGTGTTGACATTTCCTGTTGTTTTTGTTGTCGGAGTTCAAACCAACCTTTTGAAATCTCATGAAAAAAATCCCTAAACCTATTACATTCCACTAAGTTTCTGAAGTCATACATTTTCAGACAGAAGGAAGCACTATTCCTTATCACCAGTTTAACCTTGGTCTCCCATTTTTCTGTACTTTCTAACCCTCACCAAACAGGTGGTGAAATACCTGCGCTTGCCAGGAAACATTGAATGCGTCTTGCACAGATGTTCTAAGAAAAAGGAAATTACACTTATCTGACATTTCTCATAGCTGGGTAATACCAGCTATACAAATTGTGGAAATGTCTATTAGATAGGCTAGTAAATTGAGACTAGACTGTAACGTTTTAGACCACAACAGTGAAAATATAATCTGTGATTAAGGTTTGCTTAGTCCTTAAGATGGTTTTAATGTTACCTTCTGTTTAAAATATCTGCTAACAGGGTAGCGGGGCCGGACCGCCACACTGCATGGTCGCACCTCAAGTGAGCATCAAGAGAAAACCAGCATTTATTATACTGGAGAAAACCAGCTACCAATTGTGCCTACTGCTACAGCTGCCCATCGCAGTGCGGGCGGTCTAAACCTGTCACAACAACTGCGGCCTACCCGCAACGGCAGACGAGGGAGAGCCGGCCGACCTCCCTGTTCCTGCCACTGTCAAAGCAAGCTAACGCAACCGGCACCCCATTAACCCCCATCCCCCTCCACCAGCAAATACTAGCTGAACCACTGGTGGAGCATGACCCCACAGGCATGCCTGGAACTCTGTGCACATATTATAGCGTGTCCTAAGATGGCTGACGCTAGAAGAAATCTTTTCCAACTTCTGGCGGAAGCTATACAAGCGACAGAAGCAGCTGGAGGTGAAGAGGCAGCATGTATGCACCACCCAACAACATGCACCTCGTGCAACGCCTGACCTCAAGGAAGACCTCCACACACAAGCATCCTAAACAGAGATCCCGAGCTTCCCGCCTCCGTACAGGCTCCGGATGGCCAACTGCCCAATACCACACTTTAAGGCTGAGGGCCTTGAGGGGATTTACCCCAAGAGGGGGTATCTGCTACAGGTCATGGTAACCAAAGCTAGTGTCTACCACAGAAGTGGAACTTCAAGTGAACTTGTCCCACAATAAAGTCGCAGACTGTGGAACGGTGGTGCAAGTTCACACACAAACCGGGGTCTGGAGAAGAGCCCAGACCTGGCGCGGATCCACAGTTACTCACCTGGACATTCCTGCCCACATACTGAGCGCAGTACCAGTGGTTTAAGCAGGTTCATAATTAGCATGTAAATTCATACTCATAGCCTTTATCTCCTGTCTAGCTAGCCTTATGTGTAGCCAGCCTGTTATACACTTCATGTCTAGCCAGTTTCCATTTTTATCTTCTTAGAGCTTCATTACAAATGGCTAGCTTATGTTTGATTATTCTGACCAATAGCAAGTATCCAACGTGTAGGCATATTCACTTAGCCTATCCTTATGTTATGTTATTATAAAATTGTGCTGAAAAGTCGCAATGCCTTACAAATGTCTCTCTCATATATCTTGTCATACTTGCTCTGGCTTTCGTGGCATTGCAAGCTTGCCTGTAATTGCATTGCACAAAAAATAAAATTAAAGAATTAAATAAATATATATATACTAACGGAAAACGTTTTGTAGAATCTGCACTTTAATGCTAACTGCAGTCACAGTGAGCTAGAGATGATGATTGGAGGGTGGTCACTCCTTGTGGATACTGTATACAGTGATGGCAACAAATTATGACTAGGAACTGAATATTCCTTGATCCTTTGTTAATAAGGTCTTGATGTTGGGGGCTTCGAGACTCCCTTGTTTTAGTATCTTTGTGGAAGCAGGAGATAATTTTCCTGCCCATATTACAGGATGCGAGTGTCTTAAAGGACCACTATAGTGCCAGGAAAACATACTCGTTTTCCTGGCACTATAGTGCTTTGAGGGTGCCCCCACCCCCAGGGTCCCACTCCAGTGGCGCTGAGGGGGGAGGAAGGGGTTAATCCCTTACCTTTTTTTCCAGCGCTGGGCTCCCTCGGCGCTGGGACTCTCCTCCCTTTTCTGACGTCCCTGGCTGAATGCGCATGCGCGGCAAGAGCCGCGCGCGCATTCAGCCTGTCTCATAGGAAAGCATTCTCAATGCTTTCCTATGAACGCTGGCGTCTTCTCAGTGTGAAAATAACAGTGAGAAGCGTGGAAGCGCCTCTAGCGGCTGTCAATGAGACAGCCACTAGAGGCTGGATTAACCCATAGGTAAACATAGCAGTTTCTCTGGAATTGCTATGTTTACAGCAAAAAAGGGTTATACCTAGCTGGACCTGGCACCCAGACCACTTAATTAAGCTGAAGTGGTCTGGGTGCCTATAGTGGTCCTTTAAGAACCTTTTATTCCATTGTATATAAAAATAACCTTCCAATCACAGACTCCACATATTAAAAAACACAATAACAACAGGAATACAAACCTGTATCCTAACAATATTGGGGTTTCCTATTTATTTAGATTCGCCCCCCCCAATCTAAATAAAACTAGAATACATGGTATTACCTTTTTGTTCATGCTCCTGCAGCAATTTGCCCCCCACATTGTCACACTGACACTTCTCTTTTGTCCAATCCAGTGCTTCGCGTAGAGGAGCATTGGGGATGAAAAGCATATGTTCAGCCAGAGCTGTACTCCAATGAAATGGAGGTTAGCTGTGAAAAGTGAGAACTGAGTTCAGGTAGACAGCCACTGGAGGCGTGTTTAACCCTGCAATGTAATAATTGCTGTATCTACTAATTGGAATGTTTTATATTGAAGGGTTAAAACTAAAGGGCAACAGCACTCAGACTACTTCATTGAGATCCTTAGACTGGCTGGGTTAACGGAGAACAGAGTCAGAGAGATAGCCAAGGTCAAGGATAGGGGAAGACCGGATAAACAGATACAAACCGAGGCTAAAGAAGTACAGAAATCAGGATAAACGTTAAACAAGCCAAGAGTCAACTACCAAAGAAGATGATGTTAAAACGCACAGTTGGGCTAACTAGCACCACAAGGAGGGGGAATGTTTATTTTTTTTCGAACAGGGCCAATAGGTTAACTGGCAAGGATGGGTGTTATAAGGACCTGCCTGGTGGTATCTTAATCCAGTAAACCTTTGAATGCACACCTGGGGAGAGCAATCCTGTGTTCTATGCTAGGGGATATGTGAAGACGGTACCTATCTGCACATCTTTTGGACTTGCAAAGTCTGTACACTAAATAAAGAAATGCCCAGTCTTGTTATTATTTACCACAAACTGCTTTAAGGTTATATATGGATATATAGCACTGTAGAAAGTCAAAGAACCCTTTCTTTAAAAAAAAAAAAGCCACTTTTAAATAATTTAAAAAGTTTTCACTGACAGAATGGAAGTTATTCCTCCTTTGCACTAACTTACTTTCGTCTTCACTTGGCATTATTGCTGTTTCAGCATGTCTTTTCAATAATCTTCAGTGGACTCTGTCTGTACCAACACAGGCGCACACACATCTGCTCTCTGTGGACAGGCAGCTGGTTAAAGTATCCTAGGGCACAGTAAATGTTGCTGGACTTTTACAGGAGTACATCTTTACAGACGAGCTGCATTAAAGGGAAAGTCCAGGCTCAAAATACTCATTTTAATGCACTTGAACAAGACCGTTACAGGAACACTTTAAATTTTAAAAAACAAACAAACAAAAAAAAAAACTATTGTGTTCATATTTCATTTTAAACTAACCCTGTGACTGTGAAGTATTTCAACAATGTTAAAGTCAATGTGTGAGAAACGCTTCATTACATTTAAACGTTAGATTTCTAAGCCAGTTTTTATTTGTTTTGTTTACGGCCCTATCCTGCCACACCTTATATATATATTTTTTTTTATATTTTAAATTTTTTTTCTATTTTTCATGTGCTCAGATTAACATCAAGCACGCAGAGCCACGACAGCTTCTGCATGCATTTTCACAACAGTTTGCAGTGTAAACAGCACATTTCTTTCCTGTTAAATGCAACATGAGGAATACAGGCATTGAAACATAAAGGTAATATAGTGTAGCATGTTAGACTGAACGTACATTTGAAATGGCTAGTAGCGCTGCGGTTCGTAAGTCTAAGGCATTACATTTATATGAAGGCATTTCAAGTGCGAGAAAAATACATTCTAAACCGATTAACAATTCTTAGGTTAGGTCCTTGAGTGTCTGATTAAGGTACACGCTTTAAAAGTTAAAGTACATAGGCTGGTTGCCAGTAAGGCTAGTTAGACAAGCCAATCTACAGCAGCGATCATGACATTAATTGCTGAACATAGACATGCTAGGTCAAGTAAATAAAACGTTGCTATCAATCAAGAGTGTCATCTATACTGTAGCTGATTTACGTCGTTTAAACATTAGGATGAACAGGAGAGGAAAGGTAAACCACCAACATGGCACGCTATGATGCTGTGAGTAATCATACATACAAAGGTAGTAAACTGTAGTTAGTGTTATGTCTGCTTTGTGACCACTGGATACCAATCACACCGTGACCGCTCTTAGGGAACAGTTAGTGTAATGTCTCTGCAAGAGATTTGGTGGATATCACTTGCTATCCGTTTATCCTATGCCACGTATGAACACATGTCAGTATGCAATAATGAGGCAATAGATTGAACTTTAACTGTTCTAACTGATAGCATAAAAATGCATGCATTTTAAGTTAAGGCAGGTGACTGGTAGCTTTGACAGAAATACATTACTATCACACACATCTCTATATGAGTAGCTAGGTTGCAGGCTATTCAAATATGTCTGTTTATATAGATCAACAGAGTCTACTTTCGGTATGAGTTCACACCTTATATTTTAATGGGGTTTGTACTTAGAATTTAGCTATAGTATTCTATTTACATATTCATTGGAACTTATATTATTTTATTAATTTATTATTTTGTATTTTCAGAGGAAGAACGTCGGGTGAAGGCCAATGATCGTGATTACAATGAAAAGTTTCATTATGCAGTAAGTATTATGTCATACAACCCAACATTTCATAACTGACAAGGAGGGATACTTTAATTTTAGTGGTGTGGCCAGTGGCGTGGCTTTTCTGAGAAATTGTATGTGACTAGCTAATAACATTTTTTGTAATTATAATGTGATTTAGAACAGGAACAATGTATCTTATTTACACAGTCTAATTTCTAAACACATTTGTTGTAGTTTAAAGACATATTACTGTGAGTATTATTACCGTATAAATTCAGACACCTCAAGAATACTGAGCTCCTACATTGGGATACAAAAGACGGTCAGATTAATTTGGACCCAAAATAGGGACTGTCTTTCCTAAATAGAGGGTTATGTTACTTGTATATTTTAACTGCACTTGGCATACATATACATGAAGAGTGAGTGTCCATTCTTTCCAAGCTTTGCCATCTTTATTTCTTCTAAACTTACATCATGCTCAGTCAGAAAGCTGGGACCTGTTGGGGGGCAAACTTTCTTCAAATACACGTTGATTTTCCTGAGACACCCCTAAGTGTTGGCTTATAGCTGTGTACATTTTTGTAAAACACTGCAGTTATATGCAACTGTGTGTACGGGCAGAATGACAGGGACCTCCTTGTACCAAATCTATGTAAAGAGCTGATGTTGGTATGGTGGTTTGTGGATCTGCTGGCTGCACTAGACATTTGAGCAGGGGGTATTTATTTTTATTTAATCTTTACACAGAGTTGAATTTTTGTATGCTTCCCAGTCATTATTTTTTGATCTGTGCACTGAACAGGTATTTTGTTAGATGCTCAATACTGTGTCTCACTGTCTACATCACAGTAAATGCAGGTTGCAGCTGTTGCTCTCTCTTGTCCTCCAGAGCCACGTTTATTGTGCAGTAAGAATTTGGGGGGGAAAAAGTTGTTTTACTAACCTGGAACCCAGCGCCTTTCACGCCTCCATTTGACTACAGCAAGGGCCTTGCATGGTCTAATCAAAGTTTTCTCATAGACTACACTTGTGTAGGGAGGCGGGGAGCGCTGTATTTCATGAAGGAGGGAAGGAAGCAGGGAGACAAACACTTTTGTTGCCAGTGCACAGTGCATGCTGACGACAAACATACATTTTGCCCAGGATTAATATAAGGCAGCCCGGAAAAGAGTTCAGAGATTCCTAAGTCACATGTGCCAGAGGTGTAACTAGCCATTAGAGAAAAAAATAATATATCTCTTGATGTGCACCATTTATAAAAGCAGAAGTGGTTATGGTGATTGGAGTCACCCTGTAAGGCTTGACCTTGAAATAACCCTCTCACTGAGTGGGATATGTGTGGAAAAGGAGGAACAAATGTAGTCAAACTAGTGTGTTTTATTTCTGCAAGCGGTATGAACCTAGTATTCAAGTAGTTAACAATGATTCCTTCATTCGGTGCCAACATATAGATGTACAACAATATATCTTTAATTTAAATCTCAGTGCTTAAAGGGACACTGTAAGCCACATACCTATGACAGCTCTACAGAATGGTTTTGCAGAAACAGCCGTGCTGGGACTCATGTAGGTTCAGGGGCCATCCATCCTTGACCACACGTTATAATACAAAATTAACTTAATTCACATTCTCAATGTCTGTTTTGTCCAACCTGGATTTTATTTATTGGCTGAGAAAGGGATGAGGGGGGGGGGGGGGGGAAGTTGCTTAATCTGTTTATGATACCATGTTTAAATAACGCTTTTCATTAAACTGCAGAGGAGGAATAAATGAGTAACTTGTTATTGTATATGCAGCAATTGAGTAATAGTCAATAGATCTATAGTAGTATTTAATGCAGATAACATATAATTTGCCCAAGTACCACTTAATGGCCAGTTTGACTCTGATATTTCCATGTGGCCTTGTATAGAATTATATTTTTCCCTATGGTTTAAAGATCACTTTTAATTGTTCCCCAGGGATAACTCTAACTTTAAGCAGGTATATCACCTGACAGATATCTGCTATGTAAATCAAAGGAGCCTGGCAATTTGGCCAGTTCTGCAGGTGGTTTTGCATGTAAAGAGCAAGACCTGTGACCCGGTCTCTTACTGAGCGTCGGACCATAGCCCATGACCATGATGATGGCCCAACAGGCCAATATTTTCATTTTTTTGTTGATTTAATATTCCAAAAGTGGGTTTACTAGATTTGATTTTTATGGCATTGTTAGTGTCATATAAATATAAATGAAGTACAAAATATTTTATGTGCATATACACTACTGTTACAAAACTTTAGAATATGTAAATGTTCCCATTTTAAAAATTTAAATTAATTCATTTTGCTGTCTTGTTGTACATTGATATTAATGCAAAAAACAAATGGAAATAAAAAATAAATCCTCACATTTTCACAAATTAAACCCAAATGGCAAAAATAGCCAAGTTTTGAAGATTGCAGCAGGGACGGTCACCAAACCAGACACTTCAAGACTATAGTGTCAGTAATACATAGTGTTCCTTCGATTACTTCAAAACTGGGTTTACTAGATTTTATTTTTATGGCATTTTGAGTGTCATAGAATTTTATAAATAATATTTTATGTGCCACAGTCAACCGCTTTATAATGTCTCCATTTTCCACTTTTTATTTAAATTTATGCAGTTTAATGTCTCATTGTACATTGATATTAACACACAGAACCAACGGGATCAAAAAGAATCCAAATGGTAAAAACAACTATGTTGTGACTATGGCTGAGTTGAAGACTTTTTCCTTCCAGTTTTTCCATTTGGATTTACTTTGTGATAACTCATAGTTTAGTAAATAACCCAGTGAGTTCAAAATATATTAAAATACAGAATTACATTTAAGGTTCAATTTGCCTTACGTCTGAATACTGAACGACAATAAATATGTTGCCCAATAATTCTGTCTTTCTGGACCGGTAAGCTAAATTAAATTGGATTAGGGAAAAAAGATTTAAGATAGAACATGAACTCCAGGAATGATTGATTAATTGCTGTGTTCTTTATAGGGAAAACAGTCCTGTTTATTTCATACTCTGAAACAAAGCATGGGTAGGATGCAGAGAAAAGCCTCACATCTGTACATATTTGTTTTTCTTTTTTTGTAGCTAATGTGTTTTCATATTCATGGAGAAAAATTGACAATTCAATGCCTCTGAGGATCAATTTGTACATATTTTTTGCTGTGTGAGGTTAAACATAATAGATTGCACAGTGTTACTGGGAAAGGACACGTTAGATTGGGATATTTTTTTCGAGCTTAAAGTATAAGAATATTGACTGAATTGATTTGACTTAGCATGATTTGAGCATTTAATTTGCAATTCATTCTGCTTTAACCCCTTTAAAAATCACATTCATAACTCCATTAGGATAAAAATGTGGTCCCTAAAAACCTTCTGCTAGTATCTAAGGTCCTCCCTGTTTTGCTTTTGCTGGTCTATATAGCCTTACATTAATTAAAGGTGATCTGTCACCGTGTGGGGTCTTTGTATAATTTGCAAAGACCCCTAATGGTGACATCGCTGCTTGGGGTCCAGGAGCCGTGGGTGGGGTCAGGCAAAGGAGTGATTTACTTAACCTGTCACTCTTCTTCAACTTGCACCACAGAACAGCATTGAAGTCTGTGTAGGATCGCATGAGACAGCTATACTTACTAAACCCTGAATTATAACAAATTCAATTCAAATGGAAAAACTTAGGCTAAAATAGCTGATCTGGAAAAATTCTCCAACTCATCCATTGTCACAACATTTATTTTTACTTTCGGATTCTTATTTCCCCTGTTTGTTCTGTGTGTTAATATCAGTGTACAATGAGACATTACACTGCATACAATTAAATATATATACATAAAATCAATGAAAACATTTTTAACCCTCTAGCTTTCCAAAACACCACAAATCCTGGACACTGGGAGTACTGTTGTACATGTGAGACATTACTTAACACAAATATGAGTGTTTTAGAGCAATAAAACATATAATGCTGATGATATCATCTGTAAAATGCCAGTTTATTTGTGAAAAATGCAAAAAATGAATATGAACTATTAATTTGGACAGTGACTGGACATACCCCATTTTGAATATCCTGGGTTGTCTACTTATTCAAATGGTATGCCATGATGGGGGTAATTTTCATTCCTGGTTGGCAATACGGTCTCAATTAAAGTGTCATAATACCTGTACCTCGCGATCACAGAAATGATGTATTTCCTGAGTTTTAATGCACACACACTCATCCCTAACTTCCTGATGCCTCATTATGACATCATATATGACTTGGATTCTTCCCAGCCCATGTGTCGCTTTTTGATGAAGTATACACACTTGTGACATAATGGTCCTCTGTGATCAATCACAACCCAGTATAACGTATATATACTTTCTGGTTGTCCTTGTTTCTTTACTCTGTCGTGGTTCTTGTTACCTCAGAGTGTGTTTATACTGTGTATTGGATTTCCTGTTTTCTGATCTCAGCTTGTTTGACTATTCTTGCTCTCTGTTATCCTGATCTTGGCCTGGCTATCGATTCTGTGTATTTCTGTTATCCTGACCTCGGCCTATCCCTCGCTTATTCTCTGTCTGCTTGTAGATATTTCATATATCGATACGATACGTGTACCTTTACTGTTTCCTTTAGGTTTGCATGTTAGGTTTGCGTGTTAGGGTAACTCTATTCCTGGCACAAAGGCAACATAGCCAATCCTGATCCAAATTTCAATGTGTAATAACTGGAAAGGGGAAAGCCCTATATTTACCCTGTAACTTTCCAAAACACTATAAAACCTGTTCATAAGGAGCACTGTTGTACTTGTGAATCATCGCTGAACACAAATATGTGTATTTTATTGCAGTAAAAGCTAACCGTATTTTGACATTCACAGTTTAAATGCCACGCAGAACTAAGAAAATAAAATTTCTTAATTTCTTACACTTTTTAGTTTTTTATCCCTATAAAATTATGTTTCATATCTAAATATTTGATGTAAATGAAAGCCTTGTTTCTCCTGAACAAATGTGTATATATAGTTAGTGTGGGTGCACTTAATATGAAAGAAGTGAATTATGGTTGAACAGACATAGCGAAAATTCAAGGTTTTGTTTACATTTTGTTTTGATCAGAACGTGTACAATTGTCTCCGTCCTTCAGGGGTTAAAGAGCCTGCCGAAATAGGTTGGGATTGGTATGTCATGTGCACACTCTACAAATATGTAGTTTGAAAGACGTAGAGCTTTCCCTCTTCATGTCTGTCACTGAGGGAGTGGGCTTACAAATGTAGCAATATACACAGATTGTTGAAGCTATATCCTGATTTGGAATGGTGCAGCTTCTTGAGGTCCATTTCAAAAGAAAGTATATATTACAAATAGCTTAGACAACGTGCAGTTTTCAGTTCTGCAAAATCGATTCAACCAGAGGAAGGCGATGGTCAAAATGTTCTAAGGGTTTGGCAAGAGATTGGGTCTCGACATCCACAGACAATTTTCCCCATAACCATTGCAATACTAAGCTATACTGGTTACTGTGCTTACAGTGCCCCATTAGTACCTTAACCCATCACAACTACCGAAGCCAAACATACAAACAAATATAAAACATGACTCCCGACCCCCCCCCCCCCTTCCCCCCACCTGTAGTCTGGGAATTACCAAAGTCAGTAAAAGTTGTTAATGCCTGCAGTCACATTATCCATTTCTAAGTCTTTTTTTGTTTTGTAATCTGGCTGTGCTCAAGTAGAAGTGACTGTAATCCTTTATGCTATTTTACCACATGGTTTGGATTTGACTTGTGTGACTATAGACTTATTACTACACCAATCCCTGGGTAAGATCAACTTCACAGTGTTTAAATACTTATATAATCTTTTTAAGCAGTTTTATATTTACTATCATTTCTTTGTGCTGAATTATTTAGGCGCAGGTAGAATGATGTATTTTTGTCAGGGGCATCAAGTGGTTAACATTGCGGTGCCACACTGGCGCATTATCGACCTGGAGCCTCTGTAGTGCTGACTAACCTCCCAAGCACCGTAGAAGTGAAGGTCTGGGTTCCCCTTTTTCCTTAGCTAATCATTATTTTTTCTGCAGTCAATAAAGAGAGTAATTGGAAGCAGCACAAATTCTTGGCCGTTCTCCATTGCCCCAGGGTAGACATCTGATAGTTTTCACCTCCTGTCTGTGAACATGCAGCAAAACAGAAAAAGTTGAAAGGAAAAATATCCTTGCGTTGTTCTTCGTGAAAATTTTGAAGTGGTAGCAAAACGTTATTGGCAGCAATGTACTTTGCTTCGTTGGATGCCTCCATGAAACTGGATAAAATGTATTTATTAAGCAAGTTAATAATTGATGTCATGAGATCGGTTTACCTGAATTTTTGTTCTTTGTACTGATAGAGGATGTTATTGTGATAGGTCACAGTAAAGATACCATATGACGTAACAGTGTAACGTTAAAAACTGGATTTGACTAATCATACTTGTTTAAGGAAACCACATGTTGGAACATCTTTGTGTTTTTGAGAGATGTAGTTTTAATAGATTTCAGTGTAGCTCCACACTTAATATGGAATCTCACATATCCCCTTAACTTATCGTCGCCTGCAGTGACAGCTGGTGAAGTTTAAAGATGGAGTGCTGCTGCCCCCCTCCCTGCTTGTTGAGCTCTGCCCACTTGAGATGCTAGGCCCTGTTGAAAACATGTAACATCTCCAGTCATCCATGAAAGGAAGAATAGAAATTGCACATATGATCACGATAGACATACATGTTTTTTCTAACAGATGCCCACCTGCCCCTATGAACCAGGCTCCACTGCTAATCCGTAACAATCCTATGGTTTAAATTAGGGTAAACCAACAGCTAACTTTCCATTCATTTGATCCTCTACCAGTGTGCATAATAATCATGTGGTAATTTAAATCATGATGTGCAAACATGCCTTTATATTTATTCTCTAAACCATATTTTGTGATCTATTGAAAACCAACTAGCAGAGCTGGCTCTTTTAGCTAATATTTTGCAAAGTATTTGTAATATACGGACTGTTATATTATGCTACCACTTTTCTCCCATAGATAAGTATTTGTAAAATTTCCACATCACTGATGTACATTGCAAACAGCTATTCTCAGCATACACAGACATGTAAATTGCAAACACACATTCCCAGAATACAATTACACACACATTGCAAAACCCCATTCTTGACTTTTATATTGCATGCACAAACATACTCAGTCCCTGATAGACTGTGTATCATTGGTTGATATACAGTCATGGGAAAAAGAAAGGTCACCCTCTTTGAATACTATGGTTTTACATATCAAGACATAATAAGTCATCTGTTCCTTAGCATATCTTTAAATTAGGTAAATACAATCTCAGATGAACAACCAGACATCACATATTACACCGTGTAAAGATTTATTTAACAAAAATAAAGCCAAAATAGAGAAGCCACGTGTGAAAAACCAAGTATACCGTATATACTCGAGTATAAGTCGAGTTTTTCAGCACATTTTTTGTGCTGAAAAACCCCAACTCGACTTATACTCGAGTCAATGTCTGTATTATGGCAATTTACATTGCCATAATACAGACAATGGGGCTGTGTAGGAGGGGGGCTGTCAGAGAGCGTTTACTTGCCTCTCCTGCAGCTCCTGTCAGCTCCCTCCTCCTCCGCGCCGGTCCGGTCAGCTCCCCTGTCAGCTCCCAGTGTAAGTCTCGCGAGAGCCGCGGGGTCATAGCGCGGCCGCGAGACTTACACTGCGAGACTTGCAGAGGGAGCTGACCGGACCGGCGCTGAGGAGAAGGGAGCTGACAGGAGCTGCAGGAGTGGTAAGTAAACGCTCTCCACTGAACTGCCAATGCCACTGGACCACCAGGGAGTGAGAGCCCCCCTCCCTGCCATGTATCAAGCAGGGAGGGGGGACGAAAAAATAAATAAAATATAAATAATAATAAAATATTATTTAATAAAATAAATAATAATAAAACAAAAAAAATGATTAAAATAATAATTAAAAAATAACAATGAATCAAAATGCCCACCCCCCACCAAGGCTCTGCAACACACACACAAACACACAATGCATCACACACACACTGCATCACACACACTCACACTGCATTCATACACACACACTGCACTCATACACACACACTGCACTCATGCACACACTGCACTCATACACACACACTGCACTCATACACATACACACTGCACTCATACACACACACTGCACTCATACACACACACTGCACTCATACACACACACTGCACTCATACACATACACTGCACTCATACACATACACACTGCACTCATACACACACACTGCACTCATACACACACTGCATTCATATGCACACACTGCCTTCATACGCACACACTGCATTCATTATATATACACACTGTAAATAAATATTCAATTAATATAATTTTTTTAGGATCTAATTTTATTTAGAAATGTACCAGTAGCTGCTGCATTTCCCACCCTAGTCTTATACTCGAGTCAATACGTTTTTCCCAGTTTTTGGGGGTAAAATTAGGGGCCTCGGCTTATATTCGGGTCGGCTTATACTCGAGTATATACGGTAATTTACTAGAAGTATAACACAAAGTCACGCATTAAGACTGGAAGAAAGAAGATTTAGTCTAAGGAAAAGGAAAGTGTTTTTTTATTCTTTTTTTTCTTTTACATGAAGAACAAAGGATGTGGAATTCTCTGCCTGCAGAGGTGGTTTTATCAGAGTCTATATAGATGTTTAAACAGCAATTGGATAAATACTTGCAATAACCTATTATACAGGGATATACTTTTTTGTAAGTGGGGTAATGGCTTCTTGATCCAAGGAGATGTGTGACTACCATTCTGGGATCAAAAATGTTTTTTCCCCCCTTGTTTGTTGCAAAATTGGAAGTGCTTCAGACTGGTTTTTTTTTTGTTGCCTTCTTTTGGATCAACAGCAAAACCAAATGTGAGAAAGGCTGAACTTGATGGACGCATGTCTCTTTTCAGCCTATATAACCATGTAAGTACACCCATACTGCTTCCATAGGAATTAAGAAGCTTAGTAGCAGACAGGTGCTGCTAATCAAATGCCATTGATTAATTGATCACCAGCAAGTTGATCACCTCTATAAAAGTTTGAGTAGTTTTCTGGTCTGGAGCATTCAGGTGTGTGTGTTAGCACAATGCAAAGGAGGACAGACATCAGCAATGATCTTAGAGAAGTAATTGTTGCTGCCCATCAAACTGGAAAGTCTTATAAGACCATTTCCAAACAATTTAAATTCCATCATTCTACAGTGAGAAAGATTATTCAAAAGTGGAAAACATTCAAGCACGATCTTAAGAGGGCTGTGTATAAACAAGTGTCAGCAAACCTCAATGAACTGAAGCAATGTTGTAAAGAAGAGTAGGCGAAAATTGCGCCACAACAATGTGAGAGACTGATAAAGCTATAGAGAAAACAGTTACTTCAAGTTATTGCAGTTAATCGTGGTTCTACAAGATATTAATTCATAAAGTGTACTTAGTTTTTCACACATGGCTTCACCATTGTGGCTTTATTTTTGTTAAATAAATCATGACACAGTGTAATATGTCAAGTGTTGTTCATCTGAGGTTATATTTACCTAATTTTAAGATCTGCTAAGGAACATATTATTGTTATTATGTCCCGATATGTAAAACCATAGAAACCATAGAAAAGAGGGTGTACTTTATTTTTCCCATTAATGTAAGAATTAATTAAATGGACATTTGTCAGGATCGGGACAGGGATCCAACACGCAGAGTACAAACAGGTACAGGATACGTATACCGGACCTTAGAATGGCCGGACTAACGTACGGAGAGTATAGAGAATGGTCAGAGACAAGCTGAGGTCGAGGGAACGAGAGGACAGGTAAGCGAGGAACAAGCCGGGTCAAGGATAACAGAGGTAAACAGAGTAAGTCAAACAAACCGGGTCGGAACCAAAGGGATAACAGAAAATACCAGAGCACTGTGTGACTAGACAGGCTAGAACCACGACAGGGCAATGAGCAAATGGGAGAAGCAAGTTTAAATACCCTGGCTCGGAGAGAGAGACACGCCTCCGACGAGATCTGATTAGTCTCTAAAGGATTGAGTGACAGGTCGTTCCGGGCTGGCGTCATGACGTCGGTTTCCGGACGTCCTGCTACAAAAGGAAGTGACTCCCTCGCGGCCGGCGTTTACGTGACCGGGAGGGCCGCGAGGAACAGAGGAAACAGCCCGTCCGGAGGGATAGACGTCTAAGTCTCTGCCTCTCTCGGAGGTAGAGACTTCAGGTACCCTGACAACATTATAGGAACCCAGACTACTTTATCTTATTCAAGTGCTCTGGGCGCAGTGTCCCTGTCTGTTTCACCCTGCAATGAAAGCATTGCGGTTTCTTGATGGAGTTTTACTCCATGGAGCGATGTTGGGTATGAGGCATTTAATGTCTTAAAATTCCATTAAAAAAAAAAGCATTGACCAATGCAGTTTAAATCCCACCATCGCTGTGACATTGCAGGAGAAGGGGACCTGACTAGCGCAGAGGAAACCTCAGCACTGGAAAGAGGCAAGTAAAAAAAAAAAAGATATTTAACCCCAGTGGCGTACACACAATCCATGAGGCCCCGGTGCGAAACTGATCCGTGTCTCCCCCACCCCCACAGACACACACATACACACACACATACATACAAACACACACATAGACACATACAGATAGACAGATACATACAAACACATACACATACATACAAACAGACAGGCACACATACATACATACAGACAGACACACAGACACATACATATAGACCAAAACACACAGACCGACACACACACAGGCACAGACAGGCACACACACATACAAAGACATACATACATACATACAGACAGGCACACATACACACATACATACAGACACACACACACACACACAGTGGTGGCTCAGATTGATGGGAGTCAGAGTTCCCACTGACTCCCTCCTACTTCCTCCCGCGCGGCTCTCTGTATGCTGGGAGGAGTGATGTGCAGTCACTTCCTCCCAGCAATGATCTCATCACAGGGAGCCCGGTCGCGCTGTGAAAGCGCCCAGCGCTGACCGGGCCCCCTGACAATCCATATACATTGGGTGGCCCTGACAGCATGGGCCACCCTACGGAACCCTTGGACGGCGGCCCAGGCGGTTTGTCACGTGGTCCGGGGCCGCAAAAGATGGCGGCGGATACCCGGACGCAGGGGTCCGCAGGGCGGCCGGGCCCCCTGGAGTGACTGGCCCGGTCGCAGCTGCGATCGCGGTATGTACGGTGCTGTTTAACCCTTTCATTGTAAAAGTATAACCACTAAACGAGGCCTGCATTTGTGATTAAGTTTCTAGAACAAACATCTCAAAATACACCATTTGGAATACTCTAGGTTGCCTACTTTTGAAAATGGTATGCCATAATGGTGGAATGCTGCCATATTCTCTCAAAGGCAACTTTTGTTTTCAATTAAAATTTCTTTCTTTGAAAGTTTTGTTCTACTGGCATTCATTGTTTGTTTTTGTTTTTTTAAATTCTTTATTTTTCATCCTGCAGGGGTTAACAAACTTTTGACAATGCCACAACAGCATATTCAAGCAGATATTAAACACATTATTGGTACATTTATGGCATGGAAATAACTGCACATTTTATAGATTATTTAACAAGCTTTGACATGCGCTTTTATCTGTAGCGCTCTGTAGCATAAAATTGTGTAGATCACACAATGCAGTTTGGTGTATTCATCTTTGGTGCACAGTGATAAGGCAAGTATGAAAAGGGATGTCATAGGTTATATATATATAGATTTTTCAGTGCATTTATGTGGTCTGGCTGTGTGAGTGGTCTTAATGGGAGAGAACAGGTAGTCAGACTGTGGTTATATATACGTGAGAATGGCAGGGAAGTTGAGAGGTGGTAACAGGCTAATCCTATTAGGAAACGCTAGTCTCTCCAGAGCCTGCAATGCTAATGTCTGGCTTATATCTTGTGCCATCGCTTGGCAGTTAGTGCTGCCTGTATATGGGAGCCCATCATTCTTCATGCTTCATGCTTGGCACGGCTTCGCTTCTCACCCGGCGTGTTGCTGATAGCTATGCATATGCTTCTGTGCGAGCCTTCGTTGGCAGCGCCGCCATCTTGGGTGCTCCTTGAGTGCCAGTGTCTCGGCGTTGTGTTCAGGACGTGGAGCCTGACCTGCTGTTGTGAGGTGCTCTGCCGGGGTCGTTTGTGCAGGGTCGGTTGGTGAAGTGCTCTCGTCGGCGCCATTTGACACGGTAGGCCTTGTGTGTTCCGGGTGTCTTAAGCTCTTCCCGGCTCGAACTCTCCCCCGTGGGGACCGGGATGACCCCCCCGGCCCAGAGGGGGGGAAACGGGACCGGCAGGCGACTCTTCCAGTCGGCTCATGGCAGTTGGAGAGGGATGCATGGTGGCGGCCGTCCACCCCGCTCCTCCTCCGAGTAGGCCGCAGCCCCAAAGTCTCGTACTGCCTCCAGGGGGTCTGAAACTCCCGATCTCGGGTTCTGCCGCCTCTGCCGCGACCGTGTGGGTATCTTGTGGGTTAAGTTTGAGACGTTGGCTTCTGAGAGTAGCCTAAGAGGCCAGATTGCTCCGTGGCCTCTCCAGCATGCGACCGGTCAGCATGGCGGTCCGGCCCCGCCCCCGCATTCATTGTTTGTTAACGGAGATATTCACAAGAAACGTTTTGAACATGAAAGACATTGTCACAAGTAATGTTACATTGATATGGTAGTAGTAACTATGAATGGCTGTCAGTGTGTTTTTCATTTAACTCAGCAGTTCCCAGGTCAAGATAACAAAAGTATTTGGAGCAAAAACAGGTTTTATGGTATTGTGAATTGTCTCCTGTTACAAAAGTGTATACCGTATATACCCGAGTATAAGCCGACCCGAATATAAGCCGAGGCCCCTAATTTTACCCCAAAAAACTGGGAAAACTTATTGACTCGAGTATAAGACTAGGGTGGGAAATGCAGCAGCTACTGGTAAATTTCTAAATAAAATTAGATCCTAAAAAAATTATATTAATTGAATATTTATTTCCAGTGTGTGTATATAATGAATGCATTGTGTGTGTATGAATGCAGTGTGTGTGTATGAGTGCAGCGTGTGTGTGTATGAATGCAGTGTGTGTGTATGAATGCAGTGTGTGTGTATGAATGCAGTGTGTGTATGAGTGCAGTGTGTGTGTATATGAGTGCAGCATGTGTATGAGTGCAGCGTGTGTATGAGTGCAGTGTGTGTGTATGAATGCAGTGTGTGTGTATAAATGCAGTGTGTGTGTATGAGTGCAGTGTGTGTGTATGAATGCAGTGTGTGTATGAATGCAGTGTGTGTGTATGAATGCAGTGTGTGTATGAATGCAGTGTGTGTGTGTGTGTATGAGTGCAGTGTGTATGAATGCAGTGTGTATGAGTGCAGTGTGTGTGTATGAATGCAGTGTGTGTATGAATGCAGTGTGTGTGTGAGTGCAGTGTGTATGAATGCAGTGTGTATGAATGCAGTGTGTGTATGAATGCAGTGTGTGTATGAATGCAGTGTGTGTGTATGAGTGCAGTGTGTATGAATGCAGTGTGTGTGTGTGTGTGTATGAGTGCAGTGTGTATGAGTGCAGTGTGTATGAGTGCAGTGTGTGTGTATGAGTGCAGTGTGTGTATGAGTGCAGTGTGTGCATGAATGCAGTGTGTGTGTGTGTATGAGTGCAGTGTGTGTGTGTATGTGTGTGTGTGTGTGTGTGTGTGTATGTGTGTGTTGCAGAGCCTTGGGGGGGGGTGGGCAATTTTATTATTTTTTTTTCATTATTTTTTTTTATTTACTTATTATTTTTTTTAATTATTTTCATATTTTTTTATTATTATTTATTATTTGTAATGTTATTTTTTTTAAAATTATTATTTTATTATTAATTTATTTTTGTTTCGTCCCCCCTCCCTGCTTGCTAGCTGGCCAGGGAGGCGGGCTCCTTCCCTGGTGGTCCAGTGGGGTTGGTAGTTCAGTGGGGGGGCTGTGGGGGCTGCAGAGATGTTACTTACCTTTCCTGCAGCTCCTGTCAGCTCTCTCCTCCTCCGCGCCGTCCGGTCAGCTCCCTCTGTCAGCTCACACTGTAAGCGCGGCTCTCGCGAGATTTACACTGGGAGCTGACCGAGGTGCTGAACGGACGGCGCGGAGGAGGAGAGAGCTGACAGGAGCTGCAGGAGAGGTAAGTAACATCTCTGCAGCCCCCAGTCTGTATTATGGCAATGAAAACTGCCATAATACAGACTATTGACTCGAGTATAAGCCGAGTTGGGGTTTTTCAGCAGAAAAAATGTGCTGAAAAACTCGGCTTATACTCGAGTATATACGGCAATTCTATTCCCTTTATATTATTTATTAACAGTTGATGAGACCCCTTTATCTTATTTATTAACATTTGATGAGACTTAAAGTAACGCAATAGTCACTTAAGCTCATTGAAGTGGTCTGGGTGCAGTCTCCCTTTGCCCCTTAGTCTTGCAATATATATCATTGCATTTTTTGCGAAACTGCAATAATTGCATTGCATGACGAAGACTGCAATGTAATTAAGACTAAGACTGCCTCTTAATCAGACAGCCACTAGAGGCACTTGCTGGTGGCTGCCCAAAAATCTTACTTATCCCATACACTATAAAATTCCTTTAATGCTTTTAGCAGTCATGTCTCAATTAATTAAAATTGGGAAGCAAAAACCAAAAAGGTTATGGTGGGGAAAACCTGTGATTGAAAACCCCTTCCACCTGAAGTCTGTGGATAGTTAATACAATGGTAAACAAAAATCTGCACACCAGTCAAGCCATAAGACTTGCTTTTCCCAATAATTTGCATATGCCCACCCAGAATCCTTTGCGGTAGTAACATCACTGCAAATTTGTGGGAAAAGCAAGTCTTATGGCTTGACTGGTGTGCAGATTTTTGTTTAGCATTGTATTAACTATCCACTTAATTAAAATTGAAATGTTTATTTGAATCTTGGAATATACACCCATTTCATTTTACCTTGCAAGGAAATTAATTCTACCAATTAAAAAACTACTGGCAGAGTTGCTGGGAAACCCCCACCTCCTCCCCGATTCTCGAAGGCTGTAATCTGATTTCTAAAAGAGCATCTCTCTTTCATATGCAAATATAAACACAGGGTTGTATTATTTAATACAGAATTCTTGTCCTGCTTTACATGAGTTGCAGATTGCACCAGCACAGTCATTATCTGTTTAAGATCATGGATTGCCCTGTCGCGTAACAGATACACTGGAGATTTCTAAGCATTCATTGCAAGGCTGTTAATGGGCTGATTGGATTTCATCTTCCCTTGCCATTGAAATTGTCTCTGTTAACCTGCACTTGACTCACACACGGAAACTAGAATCGTGGCTTGTTTTCTAATTGGCAAAATATTTTTTTGATTTTAATTTGAATTATAATATCTAGCCTCTTCATGTAGAATTAAACAAATACAGTGGTACCTCGGTTTACGAATCTAATGTTCTTCGGGACGTTTCTTATTGAGAAAAATGGAAACAAACCCACAATGCAGAACACACAGCAAAAGGCATGCAAACGACAAAGCTCAGCTTCCTACCTTTCCACAACTTGAGAAATGCACCAAAAAAGTCCCAAAACCACTGCAAAAATTTCCAGAATGGCTCCAAAACTCGATGCAAAAGCCGCTCCAACACCTCCACACTCGACGCCACGTGCTACCCACAGACTCCAGCATGCAGGGGGCAGTGCTATAAACCTCCCAGGTGCAATGCATCCTGGGGAAACTTGCTTTGTATTGTTTAAAAAATTTGTAAACCGAGGCATTATTTTCAATGGTTTTTCCTTTGTAAACCGAAAATTATGTTAAGAGAGGCGTTTATAAACCGAGTTACCACTGTATAGATACCAAACTTCTGGAATAGAAGGGAATCATGACATGTCACACATGTCATGTGTCCTTAAGGGGTTAAAGGATTGCTTGTTTGTCTGTCTGCCAATGCAAGGAATTTTAATATAGACTGACTTTAACCACAGAGCATTCATCGTCTGTATTTTGCAGTTTAGAAATATATTGTTGTATTTATGTAGATTTATTTTTACTACCTCTAGAAATTTGCATAACAATTTTAATGTCCCTCATTCTCATTGTGCTTGCTGTCCTCCCTATTTCCTGCATGGAATTACAATGAAAAGTTAGTGATGCATGCTTTGATGCATGCTTTGGTGCATTCATGTGTGTGTATGTACATGGCTGTGTTTGTGTGCATGGCATAAAACACTCATCCAGATGAATATAAATTATATATTTAAATTTTCTATATTCATAAATTGGTGGTTTTGGTGCATGGATACCACATGCCCCTCAGTTATCCCGAGTTCAGGCAAGACGGTCCTGATTTTCGATCCTGTCCTGTAATGTGGGTGTGCATGCCCCTCATTGGTCGGCCCACCCCTTTTGTGGGAAGCCAATTGCAAAATCGCATTACTTTACTCCCCTCTTCCCGGGATCCTGATTCTGGGACAACAGATGTAGGAAAGTGTGTTACTATCTCTCCTTTCCAGAAAGGCAAAAAGAAATGGCAGTGTTTAAACTTATCCAATACCAGGCGGTGACTGTCAGGTTGGCAGCCACTAGAAGCTCTGACTTGTGATGATTGTTAAGGCCATTTTGCTTTGTGGGGGCATGGGAGGAGCAGTAACATAGGCAAAAAACACGTTAACATTTCAAATAAATAAACTTAGAGTATTCATTTAATACTACTAATATAGGGTTATTTACTAAAGTGAGAATTTAAAGTGAATTTCAAATTTAAGGACACAGTAGTTGAACTAAAAGCATACTTGGCTTAGAGATTTTTTTCCATGTTGGCTATTATGACATTAAATTTAAAATTGACTTTGAATTCACCTTGAGTTTTCCCTTTAGTGAATAACCCTGATAATATTTGCTGCAATTTAGGATTGGCCAATTTATTGATGAAAGAGACACACGCTACTTTTCTGAGAGAAGAACACTTATATAGGTATGAGGTAAGCTAAATGGGAGCTACGTTATACTCTCGATACTAGTACAAGAGCTAGTAGATAAGGCGATCAACAGTGTCCATGTTAGAGAAGGTCCAGAGACTTGATAGGTAAATGTGCCCTCTGCATATTTTTCTATTGCAATATTTTTACAATGCCTTAAAAAATGTCTGTTTCAGCGTGAAGTACTCCTTTAAAATTACATCTAATTATAGTTGCTGCAGTCTTTCTAGCAATATTTACAGACACCGACGTGGGTTGGCATTCATCTCATGTGATGTGTAGCAGAGGTAGGGTTTTGTCACACCTGGAGAGGATTGTTGTGAAGCTGAGAGTTTTCTCCTGGGTCTTACTTGCATAGTACTTAATAACACGGCATCTCATTTTCCACAGCTACGCAACGCAGATTGACATGTGTTTGGTCTCAGGGTAGACTTCACTTTTTTTTAAATCTATCTCCTACATTTTGAATTAAAAGCCACAATATACTATTTACTTGATTGTGTGAGCTCAAACATATTGCTTAAATTAAAAGGTAATTATTTGTTTGGTGACCATTGGTGGCACTTCTAGTCCATCTCGAAGCTCAGTTTGACAGGACAGCTGGTGTAATAGAGCTGCATATTTAACTTTGACGTTCTCCATGAATGTTGAAAAAAACTTTGTCTAATGCTGTTAATGTTCTCTTTGAACACAAGTGACCAAAAGTAGAGTTCTAGCCAGTTTTTGAACAATTTGGGATCTATTTTGGCTAGCCTACCTTAAACTATAATTTTCAAAATATAGTTTAATTAGCCACTCACTAGTAGTGCACTGCTGAACCTACTGAACAAATTAAAATTTTAAAGAGCCAGAATTTAAATTTTTGCTATTTAAAAAAAACTAAAACATTTGCTTATTAGTCCGTAATAAAACATGTATATAACCTGTTAAGATGCATTCATTACTTATTCTTACTGAGTTATACACATGTACATGTTTTCTAGCACTGCCTTTAAATATAAGGGCTATACAAGGATGTTTTTGATGGTTTTTTTTTAAAGCTTTCAGGTTTCATTTTACTCTTGGGAGAGTTGTATTTTGTAATCCTTGGTCTTGTGAGAGAATATCTCAAGAGACATCTCATGACAGCCTGCTAGTGTATAACATGTATTGTAACAATTACTCCAGCAATGGTTGCAACCTGTTTACGGAAAGGAGCGGCCATAGTTTCGTTATCTGTAATTATAGCAAGCCATGACCTCTAACTAAAGGTTTAGGAGGGGGGGAATCAGCTATGAATATTTACTTCCTGTGGTCCAACTGCTGTGAGCTGTATGCATACACAGCAACCACACACTGTACAAAAAAATAATTGGAAGTTTTTTGTTTTTGTTTTTTAATATGGTGTTTAACTGGAAAAAGATAAAACACAGAACTGTTCCAACAAACCTCCTACTATACTGGGCACTATGCTTATAGGTTCTCTGTATGCCCATGCATTATACATGTTTGTACTGAAATGAGTTGACCACAAAACTTGGTTAACAGTTCATTTGAAGCAGTGCTGACATTTGTTTTCTTAGTTTTCCTTTGCTAATGCCCTTTGTATTATTCTTTTCAATAAATGTCTATTATCAGTTTTGCATAACAAGAAAAGAGAAAAGGGGAAGGATCTGGGGTACCAAAAGAAAAAAGGTGGGAGAGGTGTGGGGGACATACATTTGAGATACAATCAGATAATGAACAGTGCATACTTGAAAGCTGAGTTCTTAAGGTCCTTTTTTCAGTATACAATATATATATATATATATTGTTGTTCAGTTATTACACATATCTCATAACAAATAATATGGCACAAACATTGTGTACTGATTTTAGTCAGTTTGGGGATATGTCCCTTGGGTAAACCGGGAAGAGTGCGAAAGGGGGAAAGAGGAGATGCCCTTAAGGTACATCAATCTTACAAACAGTGGCAGTCGAACTAACAATATGTATGTGTAGGGATAATATCTTGAGGGGCACCCCTATATCTGGGTTGAAATAAAAGGTGCCAGAATTAATTTGATGGGTTTGCTGGCTGCTGATCCTCACGGGTGGCAGTGGGGCAGGTTGGAAAACTATGTGTGGTTGTATGTTGGGTCAGATTTTGACCTTTCTCCATGTATTTTGTCTTATGTCTGTCTGATATAGAGTTACCTTTCTGCAGATGATTGTTGGGATATGGTTCCCATTGTGTCTGGTTTGGTCATGGTCCTGCCTTTGTAATCTAGCCATGGCTTCCATGTCTCCATTATCATTGTAGACCTGGCCACCAACTCTGCAGACATCTTTTCATAGATGTAATATTGATGCATTTTGTTTATGAGTTGGGGGAGTATGGGACAAGCAGTTTGTTTCCAGAAGCAGGCAATGAGGTTGCGGGCAGCGAGTACAATAAGTGCCACCAGGAAGGCAATATGACCCATATCTGATGGAGATGCTCGGTGCTTGAACCACTATTGTCTGGTGTCAAGGCACTCTTCCAAGATTTACACATATTAGACATACCTGTCATTCAATCTTGCCTGTTTCTCTCATTCCCTCCCTACATTACACTGGCTGCTAGTCGGATATTCTGCCATATTTGTTAAGTATGTCCAGAGTAACTGGAAGGGACGTTGTAGGGCTACTTAAGGACAGGAGAATGTCATCAGCAAACATGGAGAGATGGCAGTCAGTGCCCTATATGTTAATGCCAGTAATGTGAGGATGTGATCTAATTTTTTTTCTAGGGGTTGGAGTGTCAATATAAAAAGTAATGGTGAGAGTGGGTACCCCTGACGCGTGCCATTTGTAATATTAAATGGTGAGGAGAGGAATTCCGTATTAGCCACTCAAGCCATTGGATCTCGGTATAGGGCCATCACTCCCTGAAGGAAGTCTTGGGGAAAGCCAAATTTAATGAGTACCAGCCCCATGTAACGCCAATTTAGACAGTCGAAGGCCTTCTCTGCATCTAGCGCCAGCAGAAGGCCCTCGCGATTGTCTTCATACATTTAGGATTTTTCTGGTGTTATCTGACCCTTGTCTGGATTTTACAAACTCAGATTGAGCATTATGAACTATCTTATTTAGGATTTTCGATAGTCTATTGGTAAGAATTTTTGCGTAGAAAGGCCAAAAGTTCTGACAAATAGGTCCTCGTTTATGAGAGAGACTATATTTGGATCACAGAGAATAGCATCATTTAGTTTCCATGTAATTCTCTTCAATATCAATAGTTATGGGTGCATGGTCTGATCATGATATGAAGCCAATATGGGCTGATTGTAGTTTTGGTATGAGTGAGGAGTGATCTATATGAGAGTATAGCATTGAGTAACATTAACATAGTGGGAGTTCAGTGCTAGGCATTCAAGGGCCATGTAACACAGATTATCAGATCTTAAATTCAAGTATAAAGGCTCAAATAGCTGGTACAGGTGAATTGGTGTGGGTAGAGTGTTCCGCCAACCATGGAAATCTGCAATACGTAGAGGCAGTTCATTTGGTGCTGTGTACTGTTGACCACTCGTGGGAGATCTTCGTTGGAGAATTATGTCCTTGTCGGGCAGGGGCCGGTTTTTCAGGTAGGGTAATAAGTATGTTCCATTCTCTAGGCAGTTTTGCACCTTCTTCTGGGGTAGTAGCTTGTTTCTCTGCTTCTTTTCGCCGAATAATAAGGTGGGTAGGGAAGCACCATTTATAGAGCACTCTAGCCTCCCTCAGTGCTCTGGTAACTGATATGAATTCCTTGCGTTTCATCAGGGTGGCAGACGATTGGTCCACAAAGAGCTTGATCCCTGCAAATTGTGCCGGGAATACCTCAGAATTGCGTGCAGATTGGATGATACTTTCTTACACCGAGTAGTAGTGTACTCTCGTAATCACATCTCTGGGTAGAGAGGTAGGTAGGAATTTTGGTCGCAGTAGGTGATGTATGCATTCTAGGCGGACATCTTGGTCAGAGAGGTCTGGTACTAAGGCCTTAAACAGGACCATAGCATAAGCCTGTAACTCAGAAGGCTTTATCTCCTCCAGGATACCCCTTAAACGGATGTTATTGCGCCAATCTCTGTCTTCGTGGTCAGCTACTTTTGATTTTAGAGCTTCCAATTTTATTTCAATTTGCTCGTAGGCTGCTGCGAGTGTATTGTGGGCCTCTATTATTTCTGTAGCCTTATCTTCAAGTTGGGCTGTTCGCTCTACAATAGTCTGTATATCAGTTCGGACATCTTTGGCTAGTTTGGAAAATTCTGCCGGCATGGATGTTTGTAGTTCATTAAGCATCCTTTGGATCAAGGATTCTGAAACTGGAGTTGGGTGAGCCACTGAGATAGAAATCTGGTCACTTTTGTCGGAGCAGGACGCAGGGGAAGTTTGTTTGCCAGCACCATCTTGGATCCGATGGGGGGCGTGGTCAGAGCTGAACTTTGCAGATTAGTCTGCTTTAGCTTTGTTTTTTTGCTCGATTTTTGAGCCATGGTGTTCAAGCTCGGTAGCGATGTTGATTTTGTAGCTTGTGGCAGTATAATTGTCGTCTGATCGCTAATAGTAAATGATCCCTCCAGGGAGCTAATGGCTCACACTTCCATACTAGGGAGCTGCCAGGCCACGCTCCCCCATGCCCTAATTATTAAACCCCACCAATTGCCAACAGTTAATCTGAATGGTCTTTCTTGCGTCTGTGCAGTGAGTGAAGCAGGGAAAGACATGGAGACTAACTGTCGGTTCTCAACACTGTCTGATCCAAGGTGCATGTATATGGCTGAAGGATCCTGTCGTTTTATATACCGGTATATATATATAAATAAAGGTATGGATGGGTTTTTACAAAATATTTACATATACTTCATTTAAAACAAAAAGTTTATTTTCAAAATTTGATGTAAAGATTATTATAATAAAAAAATAATTTTGAGGTGTCAGTGGTTCTTCACGCTCTGCCCACTGTCAAAAATTTACAAATACCACGCTCCCCATGAAAAAATTAGTCATCCCATATACTTATGCAAAAATAAAATAAATACAGAGCACTTTAAGTGACGTTGTGAATTTACTGCTGCAGTAATTCTTGCATATTCCTGATAGAGATATAATTCTATCTATCTCTTGTATATTGCTGTATTTCTAAGAATCTGCATTGAGGGAAACTATAACAGTTGAGCAAGGAGCATAGGCTGTTACGTTGCTTGACGTCTTCTTTTTTTTTTCAATTTGTTCTTTATTGTTTTCAAATAACAAATAACAGGGGGGGTACAGAAAGGAAGAGGAGGGGGGGCAGTAAAATTTCAGTGTATACGTTGTGTTACATGACATGCAGATGGTTGTTGTATACATAATTGAAGGTTGCTTTTACATGCATGCAGTTTTAATTCCGACTTTTAATTTATTACTTGGTGCCTACTGGTAACCCAATCTGGTTCTCCCGGTCTGAGGCTTAACTAGAGTGGGGGCCCTTTGCCGTCAGATGGTCCAGTGTTGCCCTTTGGCCATTACGTTGGGGCTCTTGGTTGGGGGTGCTTCACAGGGTTGAGGGCTGTATTGACTCTTGTCTCTAGAGGGGTAGATTCTGCTCTAAGATTGGATCGGTAGTCTTTCTCCCTGATATCATAGGGAATCTGGTTGTTGGTCGGGTCATGCTATTTTCGCTGTCCGCGTCTGGTTTTGGTGTGTCAGGGGATTTCAGCTAGGTCTCGTGGCTGCGGGGTCGGTGGGGGGGGTGGGGGGAGAGGTCAGCGTGGGCGGGTGTCCCGTGCCTTGTCTCTCGTCTGTTTCTGTGTTCGTGCCTGGGTGGTTTGTAATTGTATTGCTGTGTCCTGCTAGGTGGGGAGGAGGTTCGGGAGTGTTGTGCTCCTCAGACTGGCAGGTATCTGGGCCGTGGGCCTCCTGATTTTGTTCATCTACTTGTGTGTCTGAGGTCTGTGTATGTGTCCCGCTAGCAAGTTGAAGGTATGTCTGCCACATCGTGTTAGTGTGGGGGCTTAGTTTGCCGATCTTCGTCTGGTACCACATTGTGAGTTCGTATTCAATAGTTGTGGTCATTGCAGATTCAATTTCCTTGAGCACGGGCAGTTTGGGGGTTTTCCAACACCTGGCTATCAGTGTGGATACTGTACTCAATATCAGATAAATCATCTTCCGGATCGGTTTAGGCGTGTTGTCTGGTAGCAGTCTGAGTAGTATTGTAGCTGGGTCATGCGCCAGTTGGAAGTTTGTGACCTTCGTGATCAATGTTATGGTCTTTTTCCACAGGGAGTTCACCTCCGCACACGTCCACCATATATGAAGCATAGTTCCTCTATTTGTGAGACAGCGCCAGCATAGATCCGATGTGGTTGCATACATGGAGTGTAGGCGAGTTGGGACCATGTACCACCTATATAAGAGTTTTCTGCATGTTTCGAAGTGTGCTGCACAGGTGGACATCCCCTCATGGGCAGTGAAGATCTTGTCCCATTCTGTCGGGGAGAAAGTGGTTTTCAGGTCATCTTGCCATTGTGTCATGAATTTCCACTTTGTCTCCTCCTCAGGGTTGGCTAGAGTGTTGTAACATACGGACACCATTTTCTTCTGTGGTTTTGTCGAAAGGTATTGTATTTCAAACTTCGTGAGGGAGGATTGTAGGGTTTGTTTGATATTGTTGATCACGATGTCATGGACTAGCGCCTTGATCTGAAGGTATGCAAATGTGTAGTTGGAGGGTCGGTTGAATTCTTCTTGTAGATCTGGGAATGGTTGGAGTCCTCTTTTATCGCAGAGGTGGAATATGTGTGTGATTCCTGCTTTTTCCCATTTTTGATACGGAAACGTACCGTTACATTGGTATAGAGTTTTGATCGGGGTTGCAAGGGCCCATGGGTGTGCTGAGCACAGTTTGTTTCTACAGGATTCCCATGTTGTTAGAAGGTGCTTGGTGGTTGGTAGTATATTCGGGGGTGGTTGTCGGAGGTGTTGGGGTGTCCACAGCATCGTTGGAAGGTCCATTTTTCCACAGTAGTTGCTCTCTATTGCTACCCATTGAGGTGTGTCGGTAGTCGAATGTGCTCCTATGACAATGGGGAGGGTAGTGGATTGATAGTATGCTTTTATGTTTGGGAATCCCATTCCCCCCCTTTTCACATTCCTCATTAGTAGTGGTCTAGGAACTCTGGGGTGTTTGCCTCCCCAACTGAAGCGAAGGAGGGTCGTCTGTAATTTCGTTATGTAGCTCTGGGGTAGCTTGATTTGAAGGGATCGGAATAGGTAGAGAATTTTGGGTAGGATTGTCATCTTCAATGCCGCTATTCTTCCCACCCACGACAGGAATATGTTTTTCCAGGATTGCAGGAGGGTGTCGATTTCCTTCAATAGTCTCGTATAGTTGGCGCTAAAGAGTTCTTTGTCTTTGTGTGTAATTTTTATACCCAAGTATACCAGGTGGTCTTCTCTCCAGTCGTATCTGTGTTTCTCTTTTAACCTTTCAACTGTGTGTTTGGGGATGTTGAGGCACATTGCTTGTGTTTTGGTGACGTTAAGCTTGTAGTATGAATGTTGACTGTATGCGTGTAGTTCTTTGTGGAGGGAGGGAAGTGTTGTGAGTGGTTGTGTGAGTGTGAGGAGGATGTCGTCGGCGAATAAGCTGAGTTTGTAATCTTCACTTCCGACTTGCACTCCATGGATGTCTTTGTTGTTGCGGATGGCTAGGGCTAGAGGTTCCAGGGCTAGTACGTAGAGGAGTGGAGACAGGGGGCACCCTTGACGGGTCCCGTTTGTGATTGGGAATGCCTGCGAGCAGAACCCCGTGTTTAGCACTGTGGCTGAGGGTGTGCTGTATAGCGCTTTAATTTGCGGAAAGAAACGCATTTGGGAATCCATAGGATTGCAGAGTCTCCTGTAGGAAGTGCCAGTTGAGGCGGTCGAACGCTTTTTCGGCGTCTAGGGATAGCATAATGCTTTCTTTATTGGAGTTCTTTATGATGTGGTAAAGATCTAGTGCCTTCCTGGTGTTGTCTGGTCCTTGTCTTCCTTTCACGAATCCTACTTGGTCCATGTGGATAACCGTTGGTATGATGGTATTGAGACAGTCAGCAAAGATTTTCGTGTAGAGTTTCGCGTCTGCGTTCTGGAGGGAAATTGGTCTGAAATTCTGGCATGTTGTTGGGGGTTTCCCCGGTTTCGGCAGAGTAATGACATGGGCTGCCAGAAATTCTGATGGGAAGGTCTCGTGTTGGGTGGCAGCATTGAAAAACCTTGCGAGGGTCGGGGCCAGTTCCTGTTGGTAGGTCGAATAGTATGTGTTGGTGTAGCCATCTGGGCCTGGTGCTTTCCCTTTTGGCATTTTGTTTATGTGCTGCAGGATTTCGGTCGTGGTAATCGGTGCGCACAATCGAGCAGATTGGTGCGCTTGGATTTTAGGTATGGTGAGCTTCGCTATGTATGTACGAATCGTTGCTGTGGCGGGTGGGGCTGGGTAGATTGGTTTTTCAGGTTGTACAGAGTGGTGTAGTAATGCGCAAATTCGTTGCAGATTTGTGTTGGTTGCATTACTTTGTGGCCAGAGTGTGTGTTTAAGAACGATATTCTCGCTTGTGCTTGCTTTGTTCGTAGTCTTTGTGCCAGCACTTTTGTCGCCTTGTTTCCCATGGAGTAGGAAGTTGCTTTAAGTTTCTGTAGTGCTATATTTGCTTTCTGTGTATGGATTGCGCTTATGTCGTCTTTTACTAATTGGATCTGCTGCTGGAGGGCCTGGGAGGGGTTCTTCTGGTTTTCTCTGTGGAGGTCTTGTAGATGTTTTAGGAGTGCGAGCAATTTGGTGTGGGTTGTCTTCTTCAGGTGTGATGCGCGATTCAGCAAGAGTTCTCTAATAACAGCTTTGTGAGCAAGCCATAATGTGGCGGGGGACACATTCCCCCCGTCGTTGGTGGTGAAATATTGTTGGATTTCGCTGCGGATCTCGTCTGCAAATTTAGGGTCGTTGAGTAGGTGTTCGATGAGCCTCCATGGGCTGCGGTTTTTGTATTGGTATGGATCCGCGAGCGTGAGTGTCACAGGGTTATGATCTGATTCTGTGGAGGTGTTTATGTCACAGGATCTGACTTGGTGTAGGTGTGTGCTAAGCATCATGTGGCCGTCTATGCGGGAGTATGTGTTGTGCACTTGTGAATAGTGGGTGCATTCTCTGTCGTTTGGGTGGAAAGTTTTCCAGATATCGTAGAGGCCATAGGAGGCTAGTGTCTTGTTCAGCGCTGTGCATTGCTTGTGCAGTTTTTTTTTCCTTTTGGGTGTGTGTACGGCTATGGAGTCTGTATTGGGGTTCAGGATATGGTTGAAATCTCCACATATTATCAGGGTACCCGTGTGTATTTTGTCTATCTTGTCTAGCAGCGTGGTCAAGTAACTGTGCTGGTTCTCATTTGGGAAATAGGTGTTGACTATCGTGTACGTGTTGTTGTTTAATGTGCATATCAGGATAATGTACCTACCCTGTGGGTCTAATTGGACTGTTATTTGGTCGAAGGCCAAGGCTTGGCTTACGAGGATTGACACTCCTTTGCTTTTGGTGGAAGAGGTAGCGTGGTATTGGTGAGGGAAGTGCCTAAGGCCCATGGTGGGTTTAGTGTCGTGTTTAAAATGGGTCTCTTGCAGGTATATGATGTCCGCTTGTGTCTTTCTTATTTCTTTCAATATCGTGAATCTCTTGTGGGGCGAGTTTAACCCTCGAACGTTGTGTGTGTATACTTTCATTGTAATAAAGGAATGGGTTGGCCAATATGGTTGTCTAGTGTAACTGGACAGGGAGGGGGTAACCCTCAAAAATATGAAGTACAAAGAGAGAGAAATCTGTCCTTGAAATGAAACACAATACTTTAATATTGATATCAAAATGACGTTCCTAAAGTAGACTGTCACTAACGTATAAGTGTGGTATACTGTAGAAATAAGAAATAAAATACAATGCTTTAATATATATAAAAGGACGTTCCTAACGTAAACTGTCACCAATTCTTAAGTGCAATATATACTGGCTGTCTAATGGCTAGCAGCCAGAATTACTGACACAAGGAAAAAGAGTCGTGTACATAGGGGGTAAGGGGGGAAAAAAAGGGGTAAGACATTGAACATAAACAAAAACTGTTCAATTATTCCTTAAACCTATCAGTTACAATGAATGTAACATGGAATATCCGGGGTGAGAGAATTCATCAGAAATCCCCGGAGTCCAGAAAATATGGCCAATCTATTATCCAATATTCCAGAGAGGACTTCATGGAAAATAACCTGGGTGGTCTAAAAGGAATTAGTTTGTTTAGTTGCAAACTGTTAGAGTTAGTTCCTGATATCCGTAGATCAATTTGAAATTTCTGCTGTTCTGTAAACAATATATAGTATAGTATCGTTTTGGAAACAGTATCTAATTGTGTGTAACGTTTAGTGAGCTCGATATTTTTAGTGAGCTCAATGTGTCAATATAGATACTTAGTGTAACGACTGAATATATTTTCCAGTCTGAGCAGGCTCAAAAGTAATGAGACAGATAGCGGAATGAATATAAAGAGTGGTCAGTTTTAAATGTATTAGCTGACTGACTCCTAGAAATTATGCTGAACAAAAAACAGCACAACTAGTTACCTTATGCCTCGTTTCCACTGAGCGGATCGGTTTGGTTTGGTTCGGTACGGTTCGCTATTTTGGGTGTTTCCATTATGAAAGTGGTCCATACAAGCGAACCGTACCGAACCATTCAGGGTCCTGCTTCAGATGTAGGGCCATAGAAAATGGAACGGTTCGGTTAGGGCAGAGCTACTATACAATCCATTGATTGGTGGACAGGAAGAGCATTTTTTCTAAACCCCGCATGGCCCTGAAAGGTCTGACTTGCAGTGGAAATGCTCACCAGAATGGGCTGGTCCATTCTAAACCTTCCAAACTGTACCGACCCGAACCGATCCGCTCAGTGGAAACGAGGCATTAGAAGTGCTAATAGACATAGTTGACTTGCCTCAAGGGTAGCCCGGTTCTTATCGTCAGCTCCTCTGATTAATCAGTTACAGTGACTAGAGGAAAGGAAAGTGCCTTCATGGGCACTCGTAATAGTAAAGGAGAAATATTAAAGAGTTGCCAATTTATAGAGTGAGTAATGGCAAAAGTAGCTAGTGTAATAGATTTGGTTAATATTACTACCTCGGTCGGTATGCTGCTCAGCACTACTCGTCACTAAGCTGCTTTCCAAGGTACCCTAATCGGTAATTCATGCAAGTGTGGTTGCTGAGGTTCGTGGGAAGCAGTCATATGGTAAGCGTTTAGACAAGAGTGCAGAGTGCTGTCGGAATGTTGAGAACCCGGTTCTTATCGTCAGCTCCTCTGATTAATAAGTTGCAGTGACTCGAGGAAAGGAAAGTGCCTTCATGGGCACTAGTAATAGTAAAGGAGGAATATTAGAGAGTTGACAATGCATAGAGTAAGTAATGGCACAAGTAGCTAGTATAATAGATTGGTTAATATTACTACCTCGGTCGGTATGCTGCTCAGCACTACTCGTCACTAAGCTGCTTTCCAAGGTACCTTGATCATTCAAGCAAGTGTGGTTGCTGTAAAAACGGGTTCTCAACATTCCGACAGCACTCTGCACTCTTGTCTAAACGCTTACCATATGACTGCTTCCCCCGAACCTCAGCAACCACACTTGCTTGAATTACCAATTAAGGTACCTTGGAAAGCAGCTTAGTGACGAGTAGTGCTGAGCAGCATACCGACCGAGGTAGTGATATTAACCAAATCTATTACACTAGCTACTTTTGCCATTACTCACTCTATACATTGGCAACTCTTTAATATTTCTCCTTTACTATTACGAGTGCCCATGAAGGCACTTTCCTTTCCTCTAGTCACTGTAACTGATTAATCAGAGGAGCTGACGATAAGAACCGGGCTGCCCTTGAGCCCTTGAGAAGTTAGCGCAGCACGCTACTATCAGTCAACTATGTCTATTAGCACTTCTAAGGTAACCAGTTGTGCTGTTTTTTGTTCAGCATAATGTCTAGGAGTCAGTCAGCTGATACATTTAAAACTGACCACTCTTTATATTCATTCCGCTATCTGTCTCATTACTTTTGAGCCTGCTCAGACTGGAAAATATATTTAGTCGTTACACTAAGTATCTATATTGACACATTGAGCTCACTAAAAATATCGAGCTCACTAAACGTTACACACAATTAGATACTGTTTCCAAAATGATACTATACTATATATTGTTTACAGAACAGCAGACATTTTAAATTGATCTACGGATATCAGGAACTAACTCTAACAGTTTGCAACTAAACAAACTAATTCCTTTTAGACCACCCAGGTTAATTTCCATGAAGTCCTCTCTGGAATATTGGATAATAGATTGGCCATATTTTCTGGACTCCGGGGATTTCTGATGAATTCTCTCACCCCGGATATTCCATGTTACATTAAATGTAACTGATAGGTTCAATGAATAATTGAACAGTTTTTGTTTATGTTCAATGTCTTCCCCCTTTTTCCCCCCTTACCCCCTATGTACACGACTCTTTTTCCTTGTGTCAGTAATTCTGGCTGCTAGCCATTAGACAGCCAGTATATATTGCACTTAAGAATTGGTGACAGTTTACGTTAGGAACGTCCTTTTATATATATTAAAGCATTGTATTTTATTTCTCATTTCTACAGTATACCACACTTATACGTTAGTGACAGTCTACTTTAGGAACGTCATTTTGATATCAATATTAAAGTATTGTGTTTCATTTCAAGGACAGATTTCTCTCTCTGTATACTTTAATTGTGGCTCAGTGGTATGAGATCGTGGATGTGTGTTAGTTTTGCGCTTAGGCTAGGAATGTGTGGTTTACTTCCAGTCCAAGCCGGGTATTGTGTGTCCGTTTATGACTTGTGCGTCTGAGGCACCGAAGGGCAGTCGCTTATCGCTGTGGGCGCCCTAGCGGTTTGGCGTGTATTTTTATTTTTATTTTTTTGGGAGGGACAAGGTGTACGTCTTGTCGTAGTATGGGGGGGCAGTGTGGAGGTGAGAGTCGTGATGGAAGGAGGAGGAAGGAAAAATCAGGGCTTATATATACAGGAGTAATATCGTTTCAACCGTAAACAAACTTATAATACAATGGTCACTTTCAAGGTTGTGTGCCAGTTGTGACACATTTCGGGTGGGGCTCGTAGTGGTCGGGTCGAATCCAGCAGGTGGCAGATATGGGCTCACTGGATTTAGGGTTTTCCCAATTGATCCGAGCGGTCCCATGTCCCACCACCGCAATAGTGGCTGTGTTGCGACCTTGTGTTTGTTAGGGGTGCTGGGTTACACCTCAGGGGGCTGGCGCGTGGGTCGTCTCACTAGGCCTGATTGTAGCCTCTCCGCCAGGGGGGGCTGATTTGGTCACCAATTAGCTAAGTGAGTACTGCCAGCGACATGCTGTTATAGCTTATACTCTTGCAGGCGTGGATTGTGCTTTCGGTATTTTATCTCTAAGCAGGTTGTTCCCTAGACCGTCTATGGCAGTGCTATAGCGGCTGCAGAGGGGGAACACCCCCTGTTGGGTTTAGTGATTGTGCCCGCTACGACTGCGTTTACGCTCTAATAGTATATCTGTAGCTATGCGGGTTTTTGCAGGGCCTCTGCTTAGCCTCGCTCTCTGCAAGGTAGTGGGCATTGTACGCCATGCCCCTTAATGGGGGTGTGGTGGCGGTTGGCTGTGCTATTGGCGCTTACCCCTGGTCGGGCTAGCTGGAGAGCTATTTTGTGGCTGGCCTTTCGGTCTTTTGCGACCTGCCACATATGGGCCTGCCCCTGCTCTGTTTTTATATTAATAATAAACCTGTGGTAACATGTGGTAAATCCCTAGTGGGTCAACTTAATATCAAGCTTAAAACATTTAAACGCAACATAATTAACATTTTTTTTTTTTTGTATTCTTTATTTTTGCAGTGCTCAGAAAATACAAACAGGCTCGTATCGCCACAACAGCTGGCACGGGCTTAAGTAGTACAATAAAGACAATAAGAAACAATGTTGTGGTTGCTAGAATGGCACAATTTTTGTTAAATTACGCTTTGTTGAGTGGGTACATCTAAATATATTTGTTAATAAGTGATGATTGTACAAGCTAAACAGGCTCGTCTGTGGGCTAGATGTTGCGAAGTAGACATACAATATAAACTCCCCAGACTTAGGTTATGTGTGTAGAAGCTGGTTGGGTAGTTACTGTGGAAGGCAGCTAGACTGAGTATAGATATTATTAGCCGTTTACTGTGCTCCTATGAGCTCCTCTCGGGGTGTTACGAATTATGTTAACCAATAATAAACTTTTAACGTAAATGGTAATAACTAGGCATATAAAAATGAACAAAAGTTCTTAAGACGCCGAATGTTCTGCATAGTGGAGGTCTGCTGGCTGTTCATGTCCCCGACGGTGACGATGGTTTTCCTCGGAAGGATGCAGGTACAAATGGGCGCACCTTCGCCGGGTCCCAGTGAGTGGTAGAGGAAGGTGTCGGCTGGGACGGTGCTGCCGCTGGTTGCTCAGGTAGTCCAAGCGTCTGCAGTATACCGGGTATTTCAGTGGCATCGGTAATTTTCAGATCGCCATTTTCTCTCGAGATAATTAGGCTTCTCGGTGCTCCCCATCGGTACGAGATTTTGTGGGTAGCAAGATCTTTCGTTAGTGGGCGCATTGTGCGTCTCCAGTCCAGGGTAGCTCTGGATAAGTCAGGATAAAATGTTAAGGAGTGTTCCTCAAATTGTAAAAGTGACCTGTTGCGGACGGCCGCCATGAAGGCTAGTCGGTCTTGGCTGTGCTGGAATCGGACAATAGTGTCCCTGCTGGCGCTTTGGTTGCCTGTGGCCGGCTTGGGTATTCTGTACCAGCCGTCCAGAGGCATCGCCTTGGCCTGTTTGGCGGGGAATAGAGCATTGAGCATCCTGCGGAATAAGTGCGGGAACTCCGCCGGCTCCAGTGTGTCAGGTAGGCCTCTGATTTTGACGTTTTTCCAGCGCCTTTTGTCTTCTAGGACTGCTAGAGTTTCTTTGGCTTGTGTCTGGCTTTGTTGTAAGGCCATCACTTGTCGCTCTAGTGTTAGTATGCGGTTCTCGTGGTCCGCGGAGTTCAGTTCAGTGTGTTGCAGACGTGCTGAAACTCCATTGATTTCCTCCCTGAACTGCCCTATGTCAGTCGCTATGTTGCGGCGTAGCTCATCTAGTAGGCTCCGCAGCGTGTCCTCCGTTACTGGAGGTTTCGCGGCCGGTGACGGCTTGGGGGGTACAGGTCTGGTAGGTACCTTAGTGTAGTAGTCCACCCCGTCTGCCGAGTGTTCGTCGCTGGAGGATATTCCGTCGGACATTGGCGCCATTTCTGGTCGTCCCGCGACTTGCGGCCTTCTCAGTAGTTCGCCGATATCTGCCATTGTGTGGGGTCGATCAGCTTTACATTTTTTAGTGCGTCGTCCCATGCCTTTAGCGTTGTTGGTAGCACCGTTTTGCGGGGTTCTGCAGTTAAATTCCCGAGTTGAGATGCTTTTTATTTTTGCAGCTCTCGGAGCTCGAGGAAGATGCGTCCTCACAGTATGGCCGCTGGCTCCGCCCCCCATAATTAACATTTTGAAACATTACACTTGCTGGTACGTGGGAGGTCAACAGCTGCCATCTCTCGGCGAAGCTCTTTTCGGCCTCTGCGGTCTCCATTCTGTATTGGATGCCGTGTTTGCGCCATCTGGATGAAGGTTCTGGGCTATGCCCCACGTTTGCAGCAGTCCCAACCCTTCAGATGGTGAGGCAGCCACGGTGAGTTTCACGTTTTTGGTGATGAGCAGTTTCGCTGGGTATCCCCACCTATAGGGGATGTTATGGTGTCTCAGTGTTTCCGCCACAATTTTAAAGGATTGTCTGCGACGTAGGGTATCCGCTGATAGATCCGTGAACAGGAGAATGTCGTTGTATTTAGGAGGTAAGTCCTTCTTCGTTCTGTGGGCACGGAGAATTTGGTCTTTCACGTGGTAGTAATGTAGCCTCATGAGTATGTCTCGCGGTGTGGAGGCAGGGAGGTGTTGCGGCCTGGGGATTCTGTGGATGCGGTCCAGGAGGAACATATTGGTTGGTATGTCAGGTAGGATGTGCTGGAATAGTTCCACTGTGTATGCTGTTAGGTCTTGTAATGCCACCTCTTCTGGCACTCCCCGCAGTCTGATGTTGTTGCGGTGAGATCTGTCTTCCACGTCTGCTAGCTTGGAGTCGTGGAGTGCCAGTTTGTGTTCTATTTCGCCCATGCGGACTTCTATTGCTGTGTGGGCCAACGTCTTTGTCCGCCATCTTACCTTCCAGGCACGTGGTCCTGGCATCAAGGACTGTCATGTCTTTTTGCAGTGCTGCTATTGGTGTAGTGAATGTCACTTGCATTTTGGTGACTGTAGCATCCAGCATTGCTTGCAGGATTTGAGGGGTCACAGGAGCTTCTGTATTCCTTTCTAGTGTTTCAGTGTGGTCTGTGTCCGGGTCTGAGTCGGCGCCATCTTGGGCCCGGTTGTCGGCCTGTTTGTGTTGCGGCATTCTGTCTGTAAAGAAGGTTGTTTTATCTTTTGTTTCTGTCAGTTTTTTTGTGCGGTGCTGGGACATCGCGGCCACTCCGTCGGTGCCGGGGAATCACCCGATAACTGTAATTATGCCGCGTTTTTAGAGCCCGAAACTGCAGAGCTCTTTCAGTGTGCTGCCATACTCGTCCGCCGTCCGGCCACGCCCCTTGACGTCTTCTTTTAACTTTGATTTCCAGTGATCTGGTCTCTGCAAAAACTCAAGGAGCACTTTTACCTAGCAATTCATGGACCACTTTTATAACTTTGATATTGTTGATCACATTATCCTACAGTCTTTGTATCATATGTATCCATGACATAGCACAAGATCACTGCTTGACCCTTTGGCTTTTTGTCTTCTCTACACCTACTGGTTCCATTACTTTTTCTTATTGGAACAGAATTGGGTAAAATATAATTTATGGACCATTGGCGAGGGTGGTGTCAAGGAACCAGGCGCTGAACAACTTCTTAACCTACATGCAAGCAGTGCCTACATTTCCCTCTCCTGAAATTTTACCCCCTCCTATCTCACCCTGCCAATTACTTCTCTGACATCCCACCTTATATGTACCACAAATTACTGAAAGTTAACCACTGTAAAAATAAAACAATCATCTCTCCTCCTTCCAATTTCACCACTGCCCAGAGTCTTCTTTTTCATTGACTACTTACTATGTCATCCTACATTTTGGACTCTGAACTCTTTCACTCTTTGACTCTTTATCCTTAATCCATCACATCAATTTCTCAAGATAACATATTTATGAAATCATTCACATGTTAAAGCTTCTTTGTAAGCTAGGCATTTTTTTTCTTAAGATCAAGTTGCGTCTTTGAACATAGTATTTTTATTACTAAAATGTAGAGGTTGTGATATGTCAGTGAAAATATATTTTTGGCCCATTCTTTGATTTTATAAACTGATTAAGTATACAAAAATAAAGTGAGTACAATCAGGTTTATTTACTAAAGTGGGAATTGTTGAGAATTCAAAGATTTTTTTTTTTGGTAATTATGAATGTAGTTGACCAAGATGTTTTTTCAATTTTTTTCTATATTGACCTACAATTTGAAAGCGATAAGACATGCACCAGGTGGTGGGCTGTAGTGTCCATTTCAGATTGTTCTTTACGGTTTTGTCTAGTACATTGGTGTTATTCCAAGTAACTAACATCTTTTTTTTTTTTTTTTAGTCTGTTTCTCTTTATGTAGCAGTTAAACAAATTCAAGAATGCTTGGGGAGTGCAGCAGGCTATCTGGAAAAATAAGTATGGGATTTCGTAATGGGCCACTAGATTCTTTTCTGCTGTGACAATCCAGATTGCAATGTTCCTATGTCTTTTTAGTCCACACAAAGCTATGATTTTAAACTTTAGTTGCTCTTTAGCAAATTGTGGCGGATTGAAATATGCCAACTCTGGCAAATAAAGGTGAATGTTTTGATGGTGTACACGTACTTTTTACTAAACCATTGATTCCTATTGCTGAAGGTTTATTTGTAATGCGTTCTAGTTAATCTGCGCTTATTTTGACTCCTTGATTTATTTAATATAGGGTTACATTGTGCTAAACAAATAAGATATGGAATGTGATTTTGTAATGTGAGAAGCTTTTAATGGCCTATCACGCACGGTATATCATTATTATTCTTTATATAGTAACAACATATTAAACAGCACATTATAATTATAGAAAGGCAGCACCAAGTCTGGGTCTGATAGCAGCTACCTGCTGTCCAAATAAGCTTGGATGGTGTTCTATTGCCATCTGGTGAAAGGCTTGACTGGCTGTGGCTGAGTTCCAATGCTTGATACATATATATATTGAAAACTAAGTTGGTATTATGTCTTAGATAGTGGCACAACACCTTAGAACCACACAGTCAGTAACAAAGTATGAACATTTTATTTTATTGGAGTTAATTTTTGTATACTTGGCATTGTTGTCAAAACCCCTCATCTACTGTAGAAGAAAAAACATGTCAGAAACCTTGCATAATTGGATGATAACATCCCCTGGGGCACCAAGCCATTCAGTTGGTGCTTGTATACATGCTGCAGTTTGGGGGTAATGGGGTGGGGGGGGGGGGAGGGCGACCAGGATTTTAGATCAGTTCCACATAGGAGTGCAACTTTTTGGTGCAGATTTTCTCAGGGATTCCCTAGATTTTAACATTGTGACTATGCTGTCAAAGGAGTAATTTTTATTAGTGCTGTTTGTTTTGATAGCGAAACTGTGTGCAATTACTGAATGCAATCTTACAGTGACCTCTGCTGGAAAATGTTTGCACAAGCCACAAATTCACATTTTATCAAAGCATCACTTTCAGAAAAGTGAATTGTACTAAAAATGAAGCGGCCACCTTGGGGACATGTACATTGTTAGTGCACTATCTCACATGTTCATTGCATTTCTTTTTGCATTAAATTTTACCAATTTTTCTGTTATATTTTTTTAAATATTCCCATTTTGGTTATTCTTGTAGAACGTAGTGGCTCTGTTTTGTAGACTTGAAATGATATGTTTAGCTTATATAGCATGGATTTTATGTGTAATGATTCAAGTATACATATATTTTTGTTCTTACTATTATCATCACCCTCTTTGATTTCAGATAATTAAACTATGTTATTTTTTTCCTTCTTTTTTTCAGACTAATGCCATCAAAACATCCAAGTACAATATCCTCACGTTCCTGCCTATTAACTTATTTGAGCAGTTCCAGCGAGTTGCCAATGCATATTTCCTTTTCCTGCTAATTTTACAGGTATTGCATTGCTATCCTTTAACCATAATTAGTGCTTTGTTAATCTCTTAAAATAACGTTTCCACTGTTAGATATCAGTAGAAAGTGATTAGGGATAAGATCGAAACCATTAGAGGTAAAATCTAAACCCTTGAGTTGCCTTTAATATTGCCAGTAGCCTATTGAAGCAATGTCATAGCCACACATAATATACGTTAGCTGTTATTTATGCAGTTTCTGAGTTATGACAGGTAAAGAGAGGAAAGTCCTACAGCAATCACTCTGCTGAGAGTCCTGGTACAGCTCTTAGGGTATGAGCTCTCTGTGGTCTTATTTAATAACACATGCTGCTTTGATAAGTACAACTCATGCAATTATGTGCAGCTCCATATGTTACATGGATATAAGTCCACCTTTAGTGCACATCATGAAGGATGTAACTGGAGCTGTAGAATGTTCTAAAGTCCCTGTTCTTCATCTGTCACACTTTACTCTGGCCCAGGAAGTTACTTTCTTAATAAGGTAGTTGTGCTTCTTCAAAGTAGACACAAAGTGGGTTACATGGATTAACATGTTTATCTATATCATGTCCTACAACCATGTACAGAGGCCAAACACTTCCTCCAAATAAAGATAAATTGGAAACATAACAAAAAGTGGTGCGTTGCTCGGAAGACCTTATTGCCTCAATTCATTTTTAAAAGAATTAGGTGTAAGTGCTTTAAAATGTGATTTGCAAGGACAATTTCTAGAAGCACTAAGCTTTTTCTTTTCTTTTGCTTTTCTCTCTGCAGCTGATTCCAGAAATATCATCGTTGTCATGGTTTACTACCATTGTGCCTTTAGTTCTTGTACTAACCATCACTGCTGTGAAGGATGCCACCGATGACTACGTAAGTATCCAACATGCATTGAAATATCTGTGTGATATGTGAAATTAAACAACTCTCATTGTAGATTTTGTGAATGTCATTATTATGCATATGCAGTATATGGCCTAATCAGCCAGCCACTCTAATGCAAAAAGCACTTCCTCTGAGCGAGGATGTGGAAGACAGCACTTCAGTGGCGTACTATGGGGGGCAGGGGATGAGGTCTGCCCCGGGTGTCACTCACTAAGGGGTTGCCATGACCAGGGGGGCCTTAGGATGTGTGAGCTGTGCGGCAGGGAGAGGTTGCCATGGCAGCCGCACAGCTCACACATGCAGGCGGCGCAGAATTTCAAAACCAGCTGTATCAAAGAAAAATGGGGGCGGAGCTAATCGGCAGTGAGGGCGAGGCCAAACCAACAGCAGGGGCAGAGCTAAACATGGCCTACACCCACTGCTGTTACTGCTGCACATCGAGGGGAAGCAGGATGGAGTCCCTGCTTCCCCAACAGACTCCAGGAGCTTCAATAGATCCACTCCTTCTCCAGCCCATACTGTCGGTAAGTAAGTAAGAGAGAGAGAGAGAGAGAGAGAGAGAGAGAGAGAGAGAGAGAGTGTGTTGCGTGTCTGCCTGTGACTCTGTGAGTGTGTTTGTGTGTGTGTGTGTGTGGAGTGTCTGCCTGTGACTCTGTGTGTGTGTGTGACTGCCTGTGACTCTGTGTGACTGTGTGTGTGACTGCCTGTGACTCTGGGCCTATAACTGTGGGCCTATAACTATAACTGTGTGTGTGTGTGTGACAGTGTGCCTGTGAGTGTGTTTGACTGTCTGCCTGTGAGTGTGTTTGACTGGTCCGCCCCCGGTGCTAAATTCTCTAGGTACACCCCTGCAGCACTTGCTTCCTTTTATGTTGTCTTCACACACCACACTAGCATTTTTTTGCTGTGGTAGGCACCCCTAAGCACAGATGTCCTGTACTGACTGTGATATGAATAGTATTTTCAGGCAATATGTAATACATTCATGCCAAGGAGCATATTATTATTATTATTATTATTGGTATTTATAAGCGCTAACTTATTCTGCAGCACTTTACAATTTTATGAAACGTTTAACAATAAATGAGACAATTACAAAACTATACAGGTACAATAAGTAGACTATTTCTTTCTTTAGCTGCTTCTTCTGTCATTAAGTACCGCCATAGCAGAGTTGACTGAGATTATAAATTAATCTATAGCCACTGGGCATGCACACTGGGTTTCTTAATCATTCCATACATTTATCTATCTAATCATTTATTTTTGCCTGGTAGTTTAATATTAATGTTTCACTAAATGCTCAATTCTGCTACATAGCCTCCTCAATAAGAGATCTGGAGCTGAATTCACAACTATGGGACAAAATAGATTGGGGGATACAAGATTTCCTTTAGTCTGAACTGAACTTTGGATATTTATATAATAAGCCAGGTTAGTTATTTTATCATGAGCTATACAGTATAGTAGAGTAGAGGGAGTGGGGTATAGTGACACAAAGTGTAATGAAATAGGTTGTTAGAAAAGTAATCACTGAGAACTTAGTAGGTTATTTTTGACAGTTGCTGGAGAGTCATGGGAGGGGAGGTGGGGGTGGGTGAAAACCCGCTAACAGTTTAAATGATATGCTTTCCGGAAGCATGTTTTCAAAGATTTTTTTGAAGGAGTGGAGACTGGGTGAAAGTCTAACGGAAAAGGGAAGGAAGTTCCACAGAAAAGGTGCAGCCCTGGAGAAGTCTTGGAGGCGAGCATCAGATGTCGGAGTACAGACAGAGGATAGGTCTTCGGCAGAGAGCAGGGGTCTCAATGGGACATATTTGTGTATTAGGGAGGACAGGTAGGTTGGAGCAGCATTACGTAGGGACTTATAAGCAAGCACTAGAATCTTAAATTGAGCCCTATATCTAAGTGGAAGCCAATGAAGGGACTGACAGAGGGGAGGGAGGGGGGGCGTGGGAGGTGTGGGCAGACAGGAAAGTGAGCCTCGCCGCCGCTTTCATTATAGATTGCATCGGTGCAATCTGGGAACACGTAAGACCACTGAGAAGGGGATTGCAGTAGGCAAGGCAAGAAATAACGGTATGGACCAGCACCTTAGCTGTGTCTGGTGTTAAAAAAGGGCAAATGCGAGCTATGTGTTTGAGATGGAAGCGGCAGGATTTGGCGATGGAATGGACATGAGGGTGAAGGAGAGTTCAGAGTCAAAGAGAACACCTAGGCAGTGAACCTGCGAGATAGAGGTGATGGTATCGCTGTTGACTTAGAGGGAGGGAGACACGGGAGTAGCAACACTCGAGGGAGGAAAGACCAGAAATTCTGTTTTGGACAGGTTGAGTTTAAGGAAGTGAACAGCCATCCAGTTGGAAATCGCAGAGAGGAAATCAGAGACACGAGTCAAGATGGGCAGAGAGAGATCAGGAGAGGACAGGTAGATTTGTGTGTCATCTGCATATAAATGATAATGGAAGCCAAAGGAACTGATGAGTTTACCAAGGGAGGCAGTATAGATAGAGAACAATAGGGGACCAAGGACAGAACCTTGGGGAAATCCAACAGAGAGAGGTTGGGGAGAAGAGGCAGAGCCAGAAAAAGAAACACTGAAAAAGCGCTGGGAGAGGTAGGAGGAGCACCAGGAGAGCAGTATCCTGTAGACCGAGATTACGGAGAATGAGAAGAAGCTGTTGATGATCAGCAGTGTCAAAGGCAACAGTAAGATCAACAAGAATTAGGATAGAATAATGGCCGCGAGATTTAGCAGCGATTAAATCATTGGATTCTTTGGTAACAGCTGTTTCAACAAAGTGACAAGCGCGGAATCCAGACTGAAGCGGGTCAAGCAGAGAGTTGCATTCAAGGAAGTCTGTCAATCTCGCATACACAACTCTGTCGAGGATCTTGGAGGCAAATGGCAGTAGAGATATAGGGCGGTAGTTGGAGGTCAAGGTTGGGCTTTTTCAGAATCGGCGTTATGGTTGCATGCTTGAAGGGTGAAGGAAATGTGCGGAGGAAAGGGAGAGATTGAACATTTTATTGAGAGGAAGTGCAAGAGAGGGAGACAGAGTGCGTTTGAGATATCAAAGTTTTCCATGAGCTTGGGGTACTTGGAGTATATGCCTTAAAGCTATGGATTTTTTTTATTTTTTTTCTTATCTGGGATCTAGGGTGTCTTTTGCCAAAAAGTATTTTGCAGAAAGAGGTTGCTGTTTCTTAGCTTAGGTTTGTAGCCTGTTAGAGTTGTAAGTGCATGTTGCCACTAGATGGCACTTTGGTCATTTGTACAGTCAGCTTGCTCCAGTAAGGGAATCTGTAATATTATTACCGTATTTTTCGCTCCATAAGACGCACTTTTTTCCCCTCAAAAGTGAGGGGAAATGTCTGTGCGTCTTATGGAGCGAATATGAAGCTTTACTTACCTGTCTTGCAGCGTTGGCCGGCAGCACAGGGCGCACCGCGGTAGTGGAACTTGAATTTCATGTTCCGGTTTCCGGCGGGACTGAAAGGAAGTGTGCACACGCTGAGTGCGCACTTCCTTTCAGTCCCACCAGAAACCGGAACATGAAATTCAAGTTCCACTACCGCGGTGCGCTATGTGCTTCCGGCCAACGCTGCAAGACAGGTAAGTAATTATAGGACAAGTTGAGGGGGACAGTATGGGAGGGGGATGAAGTCTATGGGGAGGGAGGGAGATGAAGTCTATGGGGAGGGGTGGGGATGGAAGTCTATGGGGAGGGGTGGGGATGGAAGTCTATGGGGGAGGGGGGGATGAAAGTCTATGGGGAGGGGGGGGATGAAAGTCTATGGGGAGGGGGGGGATGAAAGTCTATGGGGAGGGGGGGATGAAAGTCTATGGGGAGGGGGGGATGAAAGTCTATGGGGAGGGGGGGATGAAAGTCTATGGGGAGGGGGGGGATGAAAGTCTATGGGGGGGGATGAAAGTCTATGGGGAGGGGGGGGATGAAAGTCTATGGGGAGGGGGGGATGAAAGTCTATGGGGAGGGGGGGGATGAAAGTCTATGGGGAGGGGGGGATGAAAGTCTATGGGGAGGGGGGGAGATTGAAGTCTATGGGGAGGGGGGGGAGATTGAAGTCTATGGGGAGGGGGGGGAGATTGAAGTCTATGGGGGGGGAGATTGAAGTCTATGGGGGGGGAGATTGAAGTCTATGGGGAGGGGGGAGATTGAAGTCTATGGGGAGGGGGGAGATTGAAGTCTATGGGGAGGGGGGAGATTGAAGTCTATGGGGAGGGGGGAGATTGAAGTCTATGGGGAGGGGGGAGATTGAAGTCTATGGGGAGGGGGGGGAGATTGAAGTCTATGGGGAGGGGGGGGAGATTGAAGTCTATGGGGAGGGGAGGGAGATTGAAGTCTATGGGGAGGGGGGGAGATTGAAGTCTATGGGGAGGGGGGGGAGATTGAAGTCTATGGGGAGGGGGGGGAGATTGAAGTCTATGGGGAGGGGGGGAGATTGAAGTCTATGGGGAGGGGGGGAGATTGAAGTCTATGGGGAGGGGGGGAGATGAAGTCTATGGGGAGGGGGGGAGATGACGTCTATGGGGACGGGGGGAGATGACGTCTATGGGGAGGGGGGGAGATGACGTCTATGGGGAGGGGGGGAGATGAAGTCTATGGGGAGGGGGTGGGTGAAGACTATGGAAGGGGGGGACACTATGGGACAGGGGAGAAAAAAAATATTCTGTACAAACTGTCCCATAGTAAGAAACACTATGGGACAGTTTGTTCAGAATATTTTTTTTCTGGGTTTCTTCCTCTAAAAACTAGGTGCGTCTTATGGTGAGGTGCGTCTTATGGAGCGAAAAATACGGTAATATCATTTATATAGCGCCAAAATGTTCCGCAGCGCTTTACATTTATAAAAAGGGAATAGTTAAAGGCCCTGCTCAAACAACCTTACAATCTATGGGTCTCCCAGTTCTAAGGCAGTAGCATCATCACTGCTCTAACCAGTTGCTGCATTCCTTTTCTATTGACCATTTCAGTGACAGAGAAAGATGTGAACAGATGTTCAGCAGTCCTAATGGCAGTTTGACATTAAGTAATACTTTTTATAAATCACTTAATGTTAAGATATGAGTACATAAACATTTTCACATATCAGTTTTTTTATTTATCAATATGTTTTACTTCAAATTTGCAGTTTCGACACAAGAGTGATAACCAAGTGAACAATCGTCAGTCTCTAGTGCTTCGCGGTGGAAAGTAAGAAGAATTTACATCTCATTAGTATATACTGAAACTGTGTGTGTCTATGTTTTTACTCCTTCTACCTTCATTCGTGTTGCATAATAACATTTGTTTTAAAAGGCCATGCTTTGGAGAAAAAAATTAGTTTGTGGACTCAAAGAATAGGCTCTTTAAAACGTGCCGGGCAACTATCTATAATTTTTGGTACAGTTCTGGTCATGTTCCCCAAAATGATCATGCAGCCTAAATCTAAACACATACATTGATGGCTGATGTACATAGGTGTTCCTTCCAACACATGTATTGTTTTAGGCTAGGGGAAGTTATAATGATGGCAAAGCATCAGGGGAGATGTAGTCAACAACATCTGGAGTGCAGAAAGTTTCCTACCCCTTGTTTAGACTTTTTTAAAGCCAAGGAACACAGTTGTACTAATTCAAATCAGCACGCTGAGCCCGTGATTGCCATCCTGACTGGATAAAATTTACTGTAATAATGCAGATGTGTAAATTCTACATAATGTGGCTCAGGAACAGTGGTGGAGACCCCTGTTTTTGTCAAAATGTTCCTAAGTTGTTTGACATCCAGCTGGGCAATGGTGCCCAGAAACTATTAGCAACATAACCACTACAACGTGCCCCTTTAAATCATATCATGCCCATGTTTCCACTCCTGGAAACATTGTAAACATTTCCATCTGTTGATTACTATTGGGTGGTACTAATATATCCCTCATAGATTTTCTATAATTTTTATTTTTTTTAAACAGCAATAAATCCCAAACCTGCTTCATGCCGTGTTACTGAAGGGAATGAAGGGAACATATGAAAAGAGGGATGGTACATAAGAGAGACTGACAGCACCCAAAGAGAAGGAACATTTTATTTTAGGTGGCAGTGTCATTTTAATCTTTGAAAGTTGATTGTGAATTTTTTTTACATCATATCATGTAAAAAAACTTACAGTTTTTGAAAAACTCCCAAAGATCTGCGGAACTACTGTTCTGTTGAAAGTTAGAATGTTTATTGTTAGTGCTTGCACAATATCACACATGTTCAGATTTTAATAGAGCAGCTAATTATATGACAGCTTATATTAGTTAAGTCCTCTGTAGAATTAGCCCACAGACCCTCCGGGCACTTTCTGTGGTTCTTCTTTTGAAAATGTTAGCAGTCTGTTGAACTTAGGCACTCCAGTTAGTGAACTGCAGCTCCATAAACCCGCAGTCAGCTTTGAACTTTAGTAGAAGTTGTGATTGTAATAGTACAAAGGTTGGAGAGTGCTGGCCTCGTAAAGAACGTGGTCTCCAAATCAGCACCATATTTGATGGATCACATCGGCAGTTCTCTAGCCAGATTACTCAGATATTTGGCCCTGTTCCGCGAGTGATCTCTCCCTGATACATAACAAAGTTCGATATGTATGTTCAAAGTGGTACTTTCTGACCAAACATTCACTCTGAAACTCATTTAATTTGAACTGCATATGCAGATAACTTGACCTTGAGTAGAATGCAGGTGTACTTCAGGAAAACCCCATAATAGATAAGGAATTTGGGATATGTGTGTATGATTTTGTAGAAGGCGCTGTACTTGATAAAGAAAATGACTTCATATTGAGAAATATATAATTTTATCAAGAAACTAATATCGCAGCCAAATCAAAAAAAGAAAAATAGTATTTGGTTCCCTTTTGGAGTTGCAATTAAATAATTATTTTCTCTTTCCTGAGAAAGGGGTATTGGTGTTGAGATATTTATGACATTCATTTCAAGACCAAGTTTCTCTTCAAAATGATTGTAGTTCAATAAATCTCCCTGCTGTTCTAGTTGTGATATGTTTGACCATTATTACGTGTTGTGTGCCTAGCGGTGTACTTGCCATACCACATCTGCTTTCATAAAGCCATTTCTTAATTAAAGGAATACTATAGGCACCCAGACCACTTGAACTTAACTGGGTGAAGTGCCCCTGTCCCCTTAATCTTGCAATGTAATACACTGCAATGAGAAACTGCAATGTTTAAATTGTAGCGTTAAGACAACCACTAGAGGCCTTTCCTGGTTTCTAACATTAACTCCGTGAAATTATGTTGAACGTCCAGACGCTTTGCATGAGGACACTCAACGTCTTCAAAATCCCCATAGGAAAGCATTGATTAAAAGCTGTCCTATAGGTAAGCTCTATTACGTGCGCATTAGGTTCCCAAATACAAAGTTGGATTCTTTACACTATAGTTCCCTCTAGTCCCCTCCTCTCTCGCGGACCTCCCCCCAGCATGGAAAGGGTTAAACATTTTCTGTATTCACTGATTCCAGCACGGATCTCCCTTGGCGCTGGGTCGGCACTCTGCCTTCTCTGACATCATCTGACGGGAGGTGCTAAAGCGCCTATGGGAGTTTAATTGAAACTGGATGTCCTCATGCAGAGTGTGAGGATGTCCAGCATCAGTTAGGTGACCTAAAGCCACCTAGAAAGCAGGAAATGCCTCTAGTGGCTGTCTACCAGCCAATAGAGGCAGTCTTAGTCCTGCAATGCAATTATTGCAGTTTCTCAAACTGCAATGATTTACATTGCACGACTAAGTGGGACCCGGACACTGCACCCACACCACTTCACTGAGATGAGATGTGTCCCTTTAACCCTTTGGACCTAAAGAATTAGGCAGAGGGGCACAATAGCTTTAGGAATACAGTTTTGTATTCCCAACACTACAGTGTTCCTTTAACTGAGAATTTTCTGTATTTGAGATCTCCACACTAAGCCTCTCTCCTCTAGACAGGGTTTGATTGGTGTTTAACGTTGCCCACTGACAGATCTCCAATACATAGATCTATCAATCATGCTAGTTTTGTTAATAAAGCAATCCATACGTTCTAATAACCACTGACACCATGTAACCATTTTTGATATACAGCTCAGCTCTGATATAGCATTGATGCTGTAACATGTAACAAAAATTATATGGGGCCAACAATTGTGTCACATTAAAATATTGTCATAAGTTACTTTAACATGAAACATGTAAAAAGTGATGCTTTCAAAAAAAAAAAAATATCTTTATTTTTGCTGTGCTTATTGTTACAGACACACTTGTCATGCCCCCAAGAGCAGGTAACAAGCAGTAGAGCTTACAAAGCATATAAACACATATAAGGCATTTGATAGAACTTGCACATTTTTTAAAGGGTTGATAAATCAAGAGTTAACTATTGCATGAGTAAGCTATTTGATTTTACTTAGAACTTAGTTGGTTAGACTTTGCTATGTCATGCTGCAGAAACAACAAAAAGGTAAACAGTGGTTTTACTGTGAGTTATGCTAGGTATGATGCTTATAGCTAAACAGACTGACCCTTCCTGAGTAGGTATGCAGTAATGCTGTGCTGGATTTCTTAGAAAGCACTAGTAAAAAACTTAAGAACTATATAGAGCATTACGAACATATAGGCAGTGTAGTCGTGATATGTACATAAGTCGTGCTGTGGCGAGTTATGTAGAGGCATAGTCGTGGCTCTGTCATTAGGAGGTAAACAGTAATACTAGAAGTTAGGTTGTGACTGTCGCTAGGCAAAAATTAAAAAATAAGAGCAAACATAACTAAGGGTCTCGGTCACTTGTGGAAAGCATTTCCCCCGTCTTATCTAGCCCTCGCTGTTGTCATCAACCAGGGAAAATACTCCCCGCGCCCAAGTCACCCACAGGCGTGGGGAGTGAGGGGGCACAAATGGGTAGAGAACATAAGGGTTGTAAGAGTGGTGGGGTATTTGTCATGTCCCAGCAAGGATGAGTGAAACTGCAAAGTCCCAGAGGTCTGGTACATTCTCGGCACAAGGTGGTTCCAGCTGCATTCAGGTGGTGGCTCGGACGTAGGGTTCCGAAGCGGGCGGTCTGGACACAAACTCTGCAGCTGTCAGTAGGGTTCCATTGGTGCAAGGTTTTGGGTGCTTTGGGTAGGTTGTCTCGGCCCAGCGTTTTTCCAGAGAGACCCATGCTATATAAGATTGCCGCAGCTTCTTTGAAGTCTTGGACTGTGTGGGTCACGTCTCTATGGAGGATGGTTAGGGAACAAGAGAGGTGCCAACGGTAGCGGATTATGTGTTGCTGTAGGACCGACGAGAGTGGTCGAAATTATCTGCGCCAAGCCAGAGTGCTGCCCGAGAGGTCGGCATAGAAATTGAGCGCCATTTCTTCGAAGCGGTATGGTAGCTTGTCCCTGGAGGCTGCCAGTAGTGCCATTTTGTCTTTCCCACTTCGGAACTGGACCATCAGGTCTCTCGAGGCTGTGGATTGTGCTTTCAACGATTTGGGTACCCGGAATACCCCGTCTATTTCTATTGTTTTGGCCTGTCGTGGTGTCAACAAGGCTGCCAGCATGCGTCTGACCAGGTGTGGTAGCTCTGCTTCAGGGACGGTGTCCTAGATCCCCCTGATTTTGAGATTATTTTGGCGGCGTGTGTCTTCCTGGTCCGCAAAACGGCGCTCATGCTTTAAGTTTTGTTGCTGTAGGTCGTGGACTGCCTGTTGCAGGGATCCAGTTTGCTTCGTGCCTGTGGTGGAAGTCTTTTTCAGTTCCCCAAGGCGGCCTGTCAGGCCCTGTATATCCTTGCGTATGGTAGCCATAACAGCCATGATGTTCCGTTGCAGTTCTGGTAGGAGCTCCTTCATGATCACTGTTGTCACCGGAGCAGAGCTTGGATTCGGCCGTGTAGTCAGCAGTGTAACTGCCAGTGCAGATAAGTACCCCTCATCCACCTCATTGGACAGATCATCGGAGAAGTCGGAGCAGTCTCCTATAAGAGAAGCCATCTTAGACCCATGACCGCTGTTTGACTGTCGCCACATGTCCCCGATGTTCATCCCCAATCGGGGTTTACCAGGCTTCAGTTTTTTGTTTTTCTTCACAATGTGGTCCAAACAAGCTTGTGGATCCGCTGTAGCCCAAAAGTACCGGTAGGAGAGGCAGTATTAAATCATGCGACCGTTTGCTTTGGCAGTTAGGCTCCCCGTGATGCTTCTTTTTTAATCCACCCCACTGTGCTTGGTTGGAGAAAAAGGGGACGTGTTTAGATTTTTTCTGTTTGTGCTTTGTTGTTTTCAGCTGCAGGAGCAAAAAAGTTAAGCTCTAAATGTACAGGTTTGCACTTACATTGTGAGGTTTTTGCCTTTTCTTTGACAGTGGTTCTAGTAAACACTGGACTTATAGAATTTACACAATCAGTCTGCTTGTGCAATTTCTATAAAGCCCTATCCTGGTTCAAACCTTGCCCTCCTGCTTAAGCACTTGGAAGACACTGTTTGTAAGCTACATATCCATTGATGCTTGGGCAATATAGCTCATAATCATTTGCACAATCTAGTTCAGAATCATTTGCAATACCAAAGTTAGTCATCAACATTTTATGACAAATTAATTGTTGTTTATTTACCATATAATCCCATCAAGATTTAGATCAAAAAATCAAGATTTTTTTTTTGTTTTTTGTTTTAAGAATGTAAATTTTATCTTTTACTCAGAAATACCAATTAACTCAGAATGCCCATTTCTGACTTAGTGTCTCATTCTAATCTGTGTGTTCACATCTGGCAAGCTTTGTTTATCAAAACCATTTTATTTTTTGGCTTGCTTACTGTTGTAACATTTTTTACAGATGTACTCTCTCTGCTTTTCAGATCACACTTACACCATGCAAATGGTTCATAGCTTATAACACCTGACTGCTTTTGTTTCATCCACTAAATAACCTTTGATTGATGCCCAAGGCCAATGATGCATTTTGCTTTATTTTCCAAAAGTGACAAATTTCACATGAAATAGGGTTTGAATTCAATGATGTCTAGAAAAAGAAATTGGGAATAAAAATGTACTTGGAAGTTATAAAACAAATTGCAAACTATATATTGTTTGGAGCACAAAAGGCTGGCACCTGAAAATGTAGTAACCATGATAGCCTTTTATACTTCTATAATACTAAATAAAAGATTTCAATAGAAAGGGTGCATTTTAGTTTTTGCTTGTTTTAAATGAGTCACCAGAACAACTACAGCTTAATATAGTTGTCCTGGTGAGTATAGTATGTCCCTGCAGGCTTTTTCCAGTAAACACTGCCTTTTCAGGGAAAAGCCAGTGTTTATATTACTGCCTAGGGAAACATCTAGTAGCAGCCATTCAGACGGTCTACATGGAGTCGCTGAACTTTCCCCATAGAGATGCATTGATTCAATGCATCTCTATGAGGAGATGCTGATTGGCCAGCGCAGTGTTTGCCTCTGCCCCCGCCTCACCACCTAGGCTGAAATCATGAGATTAACCGATCTCAGCCGATTCAACGCTTTCCCATAGAAAAGTGTTGGATTGACTGAGATTGTCAATTATCATGATCTCAGCCAAGGAGGTGGGGCAGGGTCAATGCGACAGACCCATGCAGCGCTGGAATAGATGTGAGTTTATATCCTCTGCCAAGCCAGAGAAGCCGTCACATGGCTTACATATCAGAGACATTTTTGTCAGGTGCAGGGTGCTTCCAGGCCCAAGATGGTCGGGTTTGACGAATATGGTTCTGAAACCTCAGAGGAGAGATCCATGAGACCCGAGAAGGCTGTTACTTCGAATCGACCGACTATTCTGACATCCCCAAGGCCGGTTGACCCCAGTAGAGACAGCAGTCTTAGAAGAGCTTCTGGCAGACTTGCACATAAACATCCTGGCAGATGTAGCCATACTTCGAGCTGACCTCCTGGACCTAATGAGTAGGATGCGCTCCATGGATTTCCGCAATTTGCGGCAATTGAAGACATGCAAAGAAATAAAAATCTTCAGGGATTTCTGAGGAGATTCAATCTGCGGAACTTCCCTATTTCCTGAGGTGCCCAGGAGTCCCCAAGACTGACAAGGCACAAGCTGATACTACCAGAGATCTAGTGGCCTAGTTTCTAAATGGCCAAGAAATGGCCAGTTAGGGCAGCTCCCTTAACCTCTGAAAAGATATCCCTAAACTTTTTTGTGAATCTTTCTATCTCCTTTTTGGCATGGCTACAATCCCTTCTCACCTTTACAGCTCTCCTTCCAAAAAATGAGATCCGCTATCGGTGGAGTACATCACAAATTCTGATAGTAAACCATGAGATTACGTGATATGCAAGAAACAGTAACTGCACTAGAGCCTCTGGTACTACCTCTGGATTATTTTTTGGGGGGTCGCCTGGAATCCAGCTACTGCTACCGCATTCATCCTTCGAATATCATCACCAGACCCATATGTTTTGGTTTCCACCTGAAGAGATTTTTGTGTCTTGTGAACTTCCCAACTGGACAGGTCAAATTCCCTGCGGTTACAGTGGACTGTAAATAGTTTATTCATCTTTTATTTTAATGTATTTTGATTATTATTTCTGTATTGAGTACATACCGGTAGGCATATCTTCTCCACCTCCCCCCCCCCCCCCCCCCTTCCAGTTTTATGCTTTATACACAATGAGTTTTGACTTAGAGTACAGCCAGAAGTGTTCATGTCCATTTTAATTAATCAGACTATCTGCTTCTCATTTGTTTGTTACATTCCCTATTTTGGAATCATTTATAACAGTAGCCTGAGACATGTGTCCCTATTGTTAAGTCAATGAAGCATATAGAAACCCTCAATTCTTCATATAGCAATTTTATGCATAGTAATACCTCTTACAACTAATAAAACCTACTTTGATCTTTTTTACTTACTTATTGCTGATGTATATTGTCTCCGAATTGAGTATAAATAAAGAATAATAAAACAAAAAGTTTAGATGATTACTTTAAGAAAGCAAATTTGTCCATATTAACAAAAACCTTTTTATCGAATCAATAAGCTAAATGCCCCTTTATGTTATTTCAAGAGGCTTTTATTGACGAGCCATAGTAAGGCTGCTTTAAGACAAAAGCATGAAGAAAAAAAAGATTATTCTATTTGACCTGATCAAATATGTTAGCGTTTTTTGTGTCATATTTAATTTTCAAACTATGATTCTAATTGCTGGATTAAAATATCAGTTTTATTTTTCTTGGACACAGCGAAGCTCTCATCATGTAGTGTCAACCGCAGAACTTGTATAAACTGAAGTCTTAAAATTAGATTACAAACCATGATAGCTTATTTTAGCAAAAAGGCAGAACTTTCCCATGTTTACAGGGTGGCAGACGCTGTCAGGTCTCTCACTTCAGGGACTACTGTTTGACTTTTAGGAGCTGATGTACCAAAACAGTCTTCACAAATAATAAAATGTACACATTTTAAAAAACGTTTTCTTTTAAATTCTTTATTTTATACGGGTGGTGCAAAACAATTGAGATAAGTAAGAAGCCACACATGATAACCATTGCAAATATACATGGAGTGATAGCGTCTAGTTTGAAAAGTGACCCATTTTTCCTTTTTATATATCTAGGTTCAGGTCCGGACTGGGAAAAAAATTTGGCCCAGGCATTTTTTTTATCGCAGCGGCCCACTAAGAAGGGGCGGGGCAGAGAGGGTGTGTTTTGTCATCACTAATGACAAACACGCCCCCTCTCAAAGTGAGCATGTTGGTTCAATGCTCTTCCAGGGCAGACCATGCGCAGAGCTCTGCTGAAGAGCTCTAGCATGAGAAAAAAGCCATGTATTTGTTCTGCACAGCGCAAGCAAATTTAATAATATGCTTGCACTGTGTTTCCTTGCAACTTGTCTCTGGTGTCTCTATAAATGGATACCAGGCGACAAAAGGGCCAGGAAAGAGTATTGTGCATGTGTTTGAAACCTGCTTGTGGTATTGCGTGTGTGTAGAGTGAGCTGATTGTGGTGTGGTATTGTGTAATAAGGTCGGTTTTAGTCGTGTTGTGTTTGTGGTGTAATGTAATGTATATGTGGCTAGGGGCAGTAGAGAATGTGTATATAGGGGATGTAGCAAGTGTGTGCATACAGGCTATAGTGTGTGTGTGTATGTATAGGTGATGCAGTATGTGTGTGAGGGGGTCTGTGTGTGGGTGATTTGTGTGTGTGGGTTTCTGTGTATGAGAGTGAGAGTGCTGTGTATGATGTGTGTGAGAGTGCTGAGTGTGAGAGTGCTGTATATGATGTGTGTGAGAGTGCTAAGTATGATGTGCGTGAGAGTGCTGAGTATGATGTGCGTGAGAGTGCTGAGTATGATGTGCGTGAGAGTGCTGAGTGTGATGTGCATGAGAGTGCTGAGTGTGATGTGTCTGAGAGTGCTGAGTGTGATGTGTGTGAATGTTAGAAAGGATTGTGTGTTGGGGGGGGGGTAAAAAAACAAATAAATAAACTAAGCAGGCATTATATCCCCCACTCCCTTCTTACCTTTAGCCTGAGAGGGGGGGGCGGCACGGTGGTATCTGGGAGGAGGGTGGCGGCACTCTCACACCATCCCTGGTGGTCCAGTGGTGAGTGAACTCTAGCCTGATGTGATTGTGCGGTTTAAAGTAGTTGCACTGTCTCATTCATGGAAGTCAGTCCCTGCTTCAGATCGTGCAGGTCTGCCTCAGTTGCTTGGACCCTGTTTCTTACTGTTTGCACCTCTGTTGGTACAGCCCTTATCTCAGCCGAGAACATTTGTTTGATGTGTACTAGCAGGTTATATATATCCTGCTTGGTGGACGGTGCGTTACCATCAGCTATTGCCGGGGCCTCTGGCATGGAGAGCATCTCTGCAGGCGGGTCGCTTGCCATTTCATGGCTTGGTGGTGTTGCCCCTCAGGTTCTGGAGGTCAGCATTTGGCTGATGTCCTGGCCCTCTCTGGTGGAGGATTGGGCCAGTTTCTGTGATTTGCGCCCCATTTCCACCATTGGAGAGGTGTAACTGTAGTATTCAAGGGTTACCATACCCTCTGGGCCTTCTCCGTTATGCAGCCACAGGCTTCCCACGCGGTAGGCCCGAAGACCTCGGTGCCATTTTTTAGCACTCGCAGGGAAAATTAAGGGCACCTGCTGATTTGGTGTCACCTCCTTGACTTGTTGGAGGTAGTTACACACCATTTTTAATACTTGACCAGATACTTTTCAACCCCATATAAATTATTATATATATAGCAGTTTGCTGACCTGGAGTATTCAGGTGTGTGTTAGCACATGGCCAAGGAGGAAAGTCATCCGCAATGATCTTAGAGATGTAATTGTTGCTGCCCATCAAACTGGGAAGGGTTATAAGGTCATTTCCAAACAATTTAAAGTCAGTCATTCTACAGTGAGAAAGATTATTCAAAAGACAGTTGCCAATCTTCTTTTTGGATCAACAGCAAAACCAAATGTGAGAAAGGCTGAACTTGATGGACGTATGTCTCTTTTCAGCCTATGTAACCATGTAAGTACACCCATACTGCTTCCATAGGAATTAAGAAGCTAAGTAGCAGACAGGTGCCATTGATGGTGCCAATCAAATGCCATTGATTAATTGATCACCAGCAAGTTGATCACCTCTATAAAAGTTTGAGTAGTTTTCTGGTCTGGAGCATTCAGATGTGTGTTAGCCAGGCCCGGACTGGCAATCGGGCATACCGGGCAAATGCCCGGTGGGCCGCGATGGCCGTGGGGCCGAGGCCGGCAGGGGAGATCACAGGATCTCCCCTGCCAGCCCCTGCAGGGCCAGCGCTACCCGAGCGCCGGCCCTGCTGTGTGTCTCTCCCTCACCGGCCCACAGGCACTGACATGCGGCATGCGGCTGCCGGCAGGAGAGGGAGGGAGGCAGGAGAGAGGACCGGCGGAGC